>NC_143573.1:40290833-40591309 GCF_054136105.1 Typopeltis vanoorti
CAAAGCTAATAATAATGGCAAATGCCTGTTGGATTTCTGCTCAGGATATGGACTGGTTATTATTAACACCATGTTCCAACATAAAAATATGGACAAATTCACATGAAGAGAACAGGCATGGAATAAGAAAAGTCTCATTGACTATGTTATTGTTGATAGTGATGTGTTTCTCCCTGGTGCAGGTCACCAGAGTGTACAGAGGATTTGAAATTGGTAGTGATCACTATTTAATCTTGAGCAGGATAAAATTGAATTTCATATTGAAATGAAAAACATGTAAGAAAGTTTTAAAGTAAATAAAAGTTCAGCAGCTCTCAGATGTGAACTGTAAACTAAAATACATAAAGATTATCGTAATCATCAAATTCCCGCATACATAAAGATTATTGAAAAAAAAATGAAAGAGTTTGAGAACAGAAACCAAACCTTGGAGATTCGTTGGCAAGCCTCAAAGAACATCCTGATTGATTCAGCCAGAGAGGCATGTGGTGAGGTTGTCTCCAAGGATAGAAAATTCAGAACTCCATGGTGGACACAGGAAGTTAAAGAGGCAGTGAAGGAAAAGAAGAAAGCATATCAAAAGTTCCTGGCAAATAAGTCAGCTTGTGCTCTTAGAGAATACAGAGACAAATGTAGGAAAGCTAAACACTGTGTAAAACTATCTAAACAAATATCATGGGAAGACTTTGGTAAGAACATAGAAAATAAATATCAAGGTGCCAAGATATTCTGAAGGTTGTTGAAGAGGCTCAGAAATGGAGGAAAGAGTATTGTAAAAGGAATTTGAGATGATAAAGGTGACATGAAAATTGTAGAAAAAGATAATCTTGAAGTATGGAGTAATTACTTCAAAAAATTGCTCAGTGAAACAAGCAGTGATAGCAAAGCGATAAAAAACACTCAACAGGCATATAGTCAGGAATACATATCCATACTTGAAGTTGAAAAAGCCATCAAAGGCTTGAAATGTTGAAAGGCAGCATTCGACCAGAAATGCTGAAGTATGGAGGTATACAAGTCCTACAGTCGCTGTACTATATAGTTCAGAAGGCCTGGACAGAGGGACGAATTCCTGATGATTGGAGTAGAGCTCTCATAGTACCCATATATAAAAAGGGAAATAAAACTGAATGTGAGAACTACAGAGGTATATCCCTACTGAGTGTTCCTGGTAAGATTTATGCAAGTATACTTGAGAAACGGTTGAGAAGAATTGTGGAAGAAAAGCTTGGTGAAGAACAAGCTGGATTCAGGCCAAACAGAGGCTGTCAGGATCAGATCTTCACTTTACGACAAATAATTGAGAAAGCATGGGAATATAACAAAGATCTGTATTTAAGTTTTGTCGATCTGGAAAAGGCATACGACACGGTGCCAAGAGAGAAGCTATTCAATACACTATAGTTATACGGTGTCAGTGGGGCATTATATCAAGCAATACTTAGTCTTTATTTGAGTTGTAAGTCAGCAGTTAGAATTGAAGGAAGTACAGGAAGATGGTTTAATGTTAAATCTGGTGTCAGACAAGGATGTACATTATCCCCTCTGTTATTCATTATCTATATGGATCACATTATGAAGGAAAGTGGTATTAAACATGATATCAGAATTGGAGATGTTATTGTCAGCTCTTAGCTTTATGCGCACAATGTTATACTTCTCGATAAATCCGCTACAAGTCTGCAAAATTCCCTGATTAAAATGAATAACTGTTGTAAAGGATATCGCATGGTATGAAGGTCAGCAAAAAATAGACAAAGACAATGAAAATAGGCAGAATCATTGCAAGTGTCAACTGTGTTCTGAATGGAAAACCTGTGGAACAAGTAAAACATTTCAGCTACTTAGGCACGGTTTTTATTGAAGATGGTAAATTAAATATAGAAATGGACAACAGAATCAGCAAAGCTGGTATGGTGGGAAGTCAATTGAATAAATTCATATAGAATAAGAGGGAAATTAGTCAGAACACTAAATTAACTGTATACAAGACAGTGTTCAAACCAATTTTAACTTATGGATCTGAGAGCTGGGTCAGAAGTAAAACACTTGACCAAAGACTAGAGACCGCAGATATGAGAGTCCTGAGAAAGATTAGAGGCGTGAACAGATGGCAATATCATATCAAAAACAAGGATATTAGGAAAGAACTTGATATTGTCAGCATCCAGGAATGCGTTAGTAGAGCTAATCTCATATGGTATGGTCATTTAAACAGAATGGGTGATGAAAAATTAGCAAAAACAGGTGTTCTCTGCCAGTTTGGCAGGAAAATGACCCAGAGGAAGACCAAGGTTTAGGTGGATTGATATGGTAAAAAGTGCCTTAGTCAATAGAAATGTAAGATGTGATAATATTGGAGTCTTGACAAGTAACAGACTGATTTGGAGGAAAATTGTAGATAGGAAGTTATTAATGATGTAAATTTTCATTTATTACTATCATATCCTGTACACCCCTTTAGGGTACATGGCAGGAATTTGATGATGTCTTTTACAGTAAAATTATAACCTTCATTTTATTACAACATAAATTCTATTTTATTTATGTTTGAGAAAACTGTAAAATCGAACTCGGAAAAATTAATTAATTTAAATTATTGCGAGAGATTTTACAGCACTTTCTTGTGCACCAGAATGTTTTTTAGCTAATTTTTGTAACAAAGATTTCAGCAAAGAAAAATACTTCATACATTTTTAACAAAAAAATTTCTATAAAATTTGGTAGGATGCTTCGAAAGAACTTTCAAGAAAAATACCGGACATATTACAAAATTGGCATGTTTTGTAACATGTAGCAATTTGCAAAAATGTTACAAGAAAATATTATGATTCTCACTAACTTAAGTCCTAAGGACTAGTCAATGAGAAACATGATATTGACTTCCTAGTAGCATTTTTAAATACATCGTCAACCTTACATTTCTGATATGTGTTCTTGGGAAGAGCATATTGAATATTATGATAGTACTACATGGAAAAGGTACATCATCACTAACCTCCCATTGGCAGTTTTCCCAAATCAACCTGTTATCCATCAGGCCTCCAATATTGTTAAATTTTATATTTAGGTCTCCTAAAGCATCTTAGAGCCTCCATATTTCGGTTCATTTAAACGAGCCCTTTGGATTGAAACACCTTGGTTCAAATCCGGTCTGTGGCATGAAAAACTTTTAACAGGTGTTTTCAATCAAATAAGGAGTTAGTTGGTCTCATACAAAGGCGGATCAGCTTTTTTTTTTTTTTTTTCCCCGCTGGAGATTTTATTTTCTAATCCTTATTCCTGTAGTATCCTATATATGTATAGGATACTACAGGAATGAGGATTAACCACCAAATATCCGATGGATATTTCATTTTAAATGCCTGTAAAGTATAGTATTGGTCAAGCAGATGCACAAATCAGGATGGAAGGTAGGTACTTCTTTTTCTTTCTGTAGTCCACCTAGATCATTGTATTCTGCTGCGTTGGTCTCTTTCCTGCCATCCTGGCATGAAACACTTGTGTTATTAACCTATCCTCTCCTATTCTGTTTAAGTGACCATGCTACCTTCGATTATCTTCCTACCTAATATCGTTTTTAATCTGAATTTGCCATTGATTCTGTCTGTTCATTTCCCTAATCTTTCTCAGAACTCTCATATCTGTGAACGTTAGTTTTTGATCAAGTACTTTTATTTCCAATTCAGCTCTCAGATCCACTAAGTTAAAATTGGTTTGAATACTGTTGTGGACAGTGTTCTGTAATTTTTCTTTTATTCCATATAAATTTATTCACTCAACTTCCTACCATACCAGTTTTCTAATTCTGTTTCTATTTCCATATTTTATTGGCATCTTCACTAAAAAATGTGCCTAAATAGCTGAAACTTTATTTGTTCTGTATATCTCCATTAAGAATGCAGTTGATGTTTTGGCCTGAACTCAACTCGTTCTTCAAGTTTCTTCCACAATTTTTTTAATCTTTTCTCTTGTATGGTAGACGGATACCATGAGCTTCTCCGATCATCTAGAATTCAGCCACACAGCTTGCTAAATTTGCTCTTGATGTAATATGTGTTAGACACTGTTCCTGCATATTTTCATAGTCTTTGCATTTTTGTTTCTGAGTTTCATACTATATTTATTACAGCAGTTACTCGATTTACTTAAAGAATCGTGCAGACTTGTATGGGTTTATTTAATAGGATGGCATCATCTGCATAAAGTAAAGACCTGAGTTGAATATCTCCAATATTCATATCAGGCCAAATGCCACTTTCCTTTTAATGTGATCCATGTAGATGATAAATAAGAGTCGATATGTCTCGCACCAGATTTAACATCAAACCACCTTCTTGTATCTCCCACCTGTATACATATACATTTGAGCTGACTTTCAGCTCAAATATATATGTATTGCTCACCATAATTTTTAAATTTACTTCATATAATTGTAGTGTTTTGAACAACTTTTTCTTGGCACTTTGTTATATTATTTTTATTTCACAACAATTGGCCTGAACTCAACTTGTTCTTCAAGTTTTTCTTCCACAATTTTTTTTTTAATCTTTTCTCAGGTATAGTAGACGGATACCATGAGTTCTTCTCCGATCATCTAGAATTCAGCCACACAGCTTGCTAAATTTGTTCTTGATGTAATGTATGGTAGACACTTTTTTACTGACATTAGAAACCGTGTCCATCATGTGTGCATACAGGATATAAGCAAATTTGTGTGTGTGTGTTAATGAAACAGTCTTAAATCTGTCTTAATCAGTTTGACTGATTAAAATACATTGCCTACAACTTAGTAAGTGGTTAGTATATCCACATCTCAACCAACAGCCTACAAGTTTCATTCCTACCATTGGCATGGGTGTTTGTGGTTGTCTTTTCACACCAAGAGAATTTCATCTCTTAGTATGAAACCACTGTCCTACTTATTGCAGACCTTAAATGTCTTGAAAAAGTTCCATATCTGGTTTTGGAATTACCCAGAAAATAAATAAAAATTCAGCTAAAGCTGTTTATTCCCATATAGGGAGTAGGCAAAGTCGTTTTTAGTCCTATCTAACTTTTGTAGACTGAGCGGGCAGTTCAATCTCGAACAGTATCCAATCAGAGATAGCTGCCCCAAGACTGTCACTAATTATACATGGCATCTGGTGAAGAGAGGTGGCTGAATAAAAAGAAAAGCTTAGTAAAAGTTCCTTTAGAACTTACAACTTTTTCTTCGGGCAATCTAGCACCATGGATGGCACGTGCCATTTCCACTGAGCTACAAAGGTAGTTAGAAAAATAATAAAAAAAAAACAAATTTTAAATTTAATAAAAAGCAGTTGTATTGTATAGAGAGACAATATGTGCACTTGACAAAACTAAAAGTTAGTCTGAATATGCTGAATTGCAAGCATTAGAATTCACCCAAAACAAGTGGAGATGGTAATCTTGGTGCTGAAGAATTGCTGATATGTAAGAAAAGAGAGAGAAAAAATAGTGGAAATTTTCTCCACTGTAAAACAAATTTTTGTGTGTGTGTGTGTGTGTGTGTGTGTGTGTGTGTGTGTGTGTGTGTGTGTGTGTGTGTGTGTGTGTTTTGAATGATCCACATTAATAGAAACACATTACTAAATGAATTATTATCTGAATTCTCTTCTAGTAGAACAGAATTAATAAATGATAGACTGTTGTGTGTGTAAGCTGTTATGAAAAAATTATGAAATAATGAAAATTAAAATACAAAACCAAACATATAATTTTTGTAAGAAAAGGGCATGCAAATTACCGCCTTTTTTTTATTTAGCTGGCAGTAAAACTTCTTTAAATTTTAACATTTCAGTACTTTGAGTTTACGATGGCAACAGTTATGTATACAGTTGTGATAGCATGATTTGTTGGTCAGAAAAAATTCATTTAGAATTCCTAAAACAGGCATTGATTTTTTGTTTGCAATTGCATCATGTATGTACCAATCTCTTCATCTAGCAGAGATAATAATTACTGATGCCTCGTCCATAGCTGTAGTTTATTTATTTATGTCTGTGTGGTCTCCCACCCACATGATACCATCTCAGTAATATTGAGGAAGTTGTTATGAATGTTTTACTGGTTGTAGCACAAATCGAGTTTTATATGAACACATATACACATACATAAAACTCTTAACCAGTTGCATTAGCAAGGACTAATTAACCAGACTAAATGCCAAAATTCCAATGTTTGAGGCAGTCAATCTTATTTAAGTTGAGTAAATAATCAGATCTTTACAGCTTCCTTATTCAGCCTTTCTAATATTAAAAATAATAATAATTATGTAATTAATTCTTAAGTGTTTTTTCCTGAAGATGCTGGCAATGCACAAAAACTGATTTTTCTAAATCCTTCAATCTAATGTAATCTTAGCGTTTTTCTAAATATACAATTGCATGGAACCTAATACATTTCTATATGAAATAAAGGAGGAAGTTAATATCAGTTCTCTTCTATTTGCTATAATCATTGCAGTTACAGTATGCACTGAAACTGACTGAGAAATTTAGTTGAAAATTCTACCTTCATTAAAGAATTATAAAGTTCTTTCCCCCCACCCCTTGAGTGGGGAGAGAGTTGTAATTAATCTAATCTTTATAATTTGAGTTTAATATAATGGTAAGAGCTATAATTAGTATCTTGAATGGAAAAGGACATCAAGTTTTTTGCAGGCTGAGGGAATGGGGAATGCTAGGTATGCCATGTTTGTCCCAGAAAAGCTGAGAAGTATAAGGCAACTCAAAATAGAATTTAGATCTTCACTGGAGATCATAGTTTTATCAAAGGTTGAAGTGAAGTGACATTTTTCATAAAAAGAAAAAAAAAAAAAAAACTGTGCTTTAGTAGCATTGAAGTTCACTTGGCTGTCTTCATATCACTGGACAATACTGCAATTATTAGTTATAAAAGAAGCTTGGATCATTTGATCCAAGTTTCTTTCATAACTAATGTTTGCAGCATATCTTATCTTTACCAGATTTGTCAAATGAAGCAAAATGAAGTGTACCATCATCAGCTCAGTGCTAGATAATATTTCGTTAGTGAAGATCATGAACATATCTGAAGAAGAGTATGGGGAATAGTACATAGCACTCGGGCATTGGTGAGAGAAATTTGAACAAAGGAAACCACCCTCCACGACACATTGGAGGATTGTTTTCTTCCAATGACAACCAAGAAGAGGAAACTAGTAGCCCCTTTACAAAGGACATAAGGCAGACCAAGACTCCAACTTAGCAAATAGGTCTCTGTACCAGACCTGATCCAATGCTGTTGAAATGTTCTTGATATTTCCAGACCATGACTGTAATAATTACTAATTAATTGGGATTCTCCAGGTAGTGAAGAAATCAAACTGTTGATGATCTTTTGTTTTCAAGAGCATTGAAATGAGGGCACTGGGACAATAGTTTGACTGACTTTTATCTCCCTCTTAGGATTGGATGAATATATATGGTTTGCAGTTGGGTAGATCCCAGATGAGAGCAGCATCTGATTAAAATGTTCTAGGATGGATATTAATTCAATTATTATTAATTTTTTTAAGTGTCTGTGACTACATATTCATAATCTTTGATGACTTGCAACATTGGTTCTGTAATTGGTGAAGCCATCTAATATTGTCCCCTGAGTTTACACGTTCTTTCCAGGCCTATGTATTTGTATTTGGTGTACACACACACACGCACGCACTCTCTGTGTGTGTGTGTGTGCGCGCGCGCTTGGAAAGAAGTCAATGGACATCCCCATGGGAAAGGTGCATTGTTCCATGTAATGAGTAATTAAATACATTGTATTTAATGCTAGAAGACCAAATGGTTTAAGGTTTTGAATGTGTGTGAGTAAAAGTGTCACTACTGTTTTAATACAAATTTATTTTATATATTGAGTTTACACACACACACATACACAGATACATACACTGCTCGGAAAGAAGTCAACAGACACCATAGTGATGAGTGAACAGCCTTGGCAGCCACTTTAATAAGATATAGAATCTCCTTTCACTGTGATGACCGCAGCAAACCTGTGGGGGTATACTTTCCACAAGTGTATGTACGATAGCAGCCAATCGGAATTTTGGACCATTCTTCCTGTAATCATGTGATGAGGTCCTAGACTGTTGCCAGAAAAAACATAATAAAGGACCATACCATCACAATGCAACCTCCAAATATTCATACAAGACACATTCACTGGACATCTGCTACACTCACACCCATCCATCTGTTTGGTAGAGGTTGTAGTGTGATTTGTCACTGCATAACGCAGATTTCCAAGCTTCCATGTCTCACTATACACTCTGTTTGCACCACTGAAGACGATGTTGCATGTTGGTTCGGGTAATGTTGGACTTGCTTACTTCAAGCATATTTGATTTGGGCTGTGGAGCCATAGAAAGAAGTAGTTTGGGATAGTGTAGCATCTAGACCAGTAGATGTTTTGATAAACAAGCTACTACAGATTTTTCTTCTGATTGTCATTCTGGTGGGGGGGGGGGGGGGGGGAGTGTATAGGTGAAATCCTGCACTTTTTTTTTTTTTTTAAAGTGAACAGGATATTGTGATTTATTTATTTATTTCGTGTGCAAACTACAGAAAATGTAAGAGCATACATATAAATGATTAAACGCATACATTTAAAGAAATAGACATTAAAAGAATAGGGATTAAAAGCATACATTAAAAGACAAAAATGCCACTTGCATGAAATATTAAGCAAAAACATAAAATATCAAATTTCACTCATCCAGTGACTAATATACTTTAAAGCTGTTTCATTACACTGCATTAAATCTTCTCGGGTACATATATTATTAATGTCTATTAAGAAGCATTGCAAAATATGATCCATGGTTTGTGTTTCACCACATGAGCAGCTGTCATTGTCTGTGTAGCCCCATTTGGCCATATTCTGATTTGATTTGCCCATTCCAGAATGAAGTCTATTCAATGTCTTCCATCTTTGCCAGTCTAGATGTAAGCCGCATGGAAGAGATTCGTTTAAGTTCAGGGCCTCTGGAGATTGTTCTTGCCACATTGTTGACCTTGTGGCTTTTATGGAATCAATCAATGGTTCCACTGAGTGAATAAAACTTTTCCTTGAGTTTAGCCTCCTATTTACTTCAGCATGTCCATACAAAGGATGCTGTTCATTATTTAGTTCTTGTTTCTGCTCATATCTACTCTGTGTAGTCCTTCTGATGTGAGGAGGTGCAATCCCAGACAGTGAGTATAGATGGTCAGTTTTTGTAGGCTTAAGGCAGCTGGTGATGTGCCGACATTTCATTAAGAACCTTATCAATAATTTTGACATGTGATGATCTTTCCCAAATAGGACTAGCATACTCGGCTGTTGAAAAGCAGAGGTGCGCATTACTTGTGGATTTGCACCCCACCGAGATTATGTTAATCGGCACAGAATATTATTACGTGTTTGAGTTTTAGCTGCTATCTGAGAAGATAAGCAACACATAGAGATATGTGTTGCTTATAATTTAGGGTCCTATCTAGTGTAACACATAGCCAAGTAAGTTGGATTTGGATAATTGACCAATTTCGTGCCATTCCATTCTATATTCAACTCTCTCCTCACCTCCCTATTATTGAGATGGAAAAGACACATTTGAGTTTTACTGGGATTTGGTTTCAGTTGGTTTTCCTAATAGTAAACTGTAAAAGTTTCTAGCTCTTGTGTGAGCTGCTTCTCAATGTCATCCAAGGATTTTGCTTGATTAGCTATTGCTCGGTCATCTGCATATAAGAAGGTTCTTGACCATGGGTTTATAGGTTGTTCATTAGTATATATATTGAAGAAGAGGGGAGATAGCACACTTCCCCGAGGTAGACCATTTTTCTGGATATGCCATCTGCTCTTTTTTCCTTGGAAATCAACAAAGAATCTCATGCTGAACAGCAGTGACCTAAATATCTACACTAACCAATAGCTGTTTGTCATGCTGTAAATTTTGACTATAAGCTTTCTAAGATTTAGTGTGTCATATGCTGCTTTCAAATCTATGAATACAGCTCCTGTTGCTAACCCCCTTTCGAAGCTGTCCTCAATAAACTGTGTTAAGTTGAATACTTGTCCAGTGCATACGCTCCCAGTCTAAATCCTGCCTGTTCTTTTATCAGCACTTTCTCTATTTCTGGGCTTAGTCTGTTCAAGATTAACCTCTCATACGGCTTCAGTGTTGTGCATAGGAATGCTATAGGCCTGTAGCTCTTTGGATCCTCAGCAGGTTTACCCAGTTTCTGGATACATATTGCTTTCGTTTGTCTCCATATTCTGGATATTTCAGCAAATTTCCAACAAAAGTTGAAAAATTCTAACAACCACTCTGTTGCCTTTTCTCCCAGATTCCTTAGTATCTCATTTCTGATATTGTCAATACCAGCAGCTTTTCCTGGTTTTAAGGCTTTTAGGGCATTTTCTAGTTCCTCTTTAGGTGCTTCGAAGAGATTAGTTTCTGAATCCCTAACTTTTTTAATATTAGGTATTTTTCCTTCGGTACTTGGTTTACCATTCAGAGATAGCTGAGTTGGAATTTGATTTGCATTTATATTAACTTCGGTTGCTGCTGCTGCTGTGGGGTCACCAGATAATTTTTTGAGTAAGAGCCAGGCTTTCCTGCTACTGTGATTACTACTATTACTACTATTATTACGGGCAACTCCAGGGAGTCATTAGACTCATCGAGGGAGGCCCCAAATCATATTCATCACAACTATCTGACATTCATACAGTATCTATCATAGCTCGCCTTAAACTCATTCACTGTCACAGCATCCACTACAGACTCAGGGAGCGCATTCCACTCATTCACTACTCTAAAAGTAAAGAACCCAGCTCTAACACCTTTACTAACCACACTTTTGCCCAGTTTCCATGGATGTCCCCTAGTCCTCCCACAACCAGCCCTGTTCTCAAAAATATCTTCTGAATTAATTTTATAGAAACCCTTCAGTAATTTGAATGTCTCAATCATATCTCCCCTCCTCTGCCTATCAACCAATTTTTGCAACCCACAAATCCTCAACCTGTTCTCATACGGTTCATTCCACAGACCTGCTATCATCTTGGTCACTCGCCTCTGGATCCTTTCCACCTCCTCCCCATCAAGAAGAAACCTAGGTGACCAAATCTGAGCACAGTAGTCTAGATGGGGTCTTATCAAGGCTCGATAGAGAGGAACAATAACCTGCTTGTCTCTGCTTGTCAACGTATTCTTCAGCAACCAAGTGATTTGATGAGCTATTTTGGTCACTTTTGCAATGTGTCCCCTAAATTTCAATTCCTTATCCACCAACACTCCTAAATCTCGTGCTTCATCAATTTCCTGGAGCAGGGTTCCACCAATGCAGTAAACTGCCGCCAATCTTTTCATCCCAAAATGCATAACCTTACATTTTGCCACATTAAACTGACATCCATTCTCCTTAGCCCAGACCTCCAATCTATCCAAATCATCCTGCAAAATTTTGACGTCATCTGCATTCACTATTGCCCTACCCAACTTCGCATCATCCGCAAACAAATGTACTGTTTCTCTCAGATCATTTCCTATATCATTTATGAACAAATTAAACAGCAGTGGTCCAAGAACAGATCCTTGTGGCACACCACTAGTCACAGGCCGTCTTGTGGACTCTACTCCCGAGTAAACCACTCTCTGATATCTCTCCGTCAACCACCCTCCTATCCATCTCACCAACCCTATGTCCATTCCCATATGCTGCAATTTACTGATTAGAATTCCATGTGGAATCCTGTCAAAGGCCTTGGCAAGGTCCAGTAGAATCACCGTAAACCCATTACCCTTATCCAGTTCAGCCGTCACTGTGTTATAATACGTGAGCAAGTTACTGAGGCATGACCTACCCTTCACAAAACCATGCTGTCCCCGATACAGTATCCCATTTTCTTCTATCCAATCTTGTATTTTCCTCTTGACTATTTTCTCTAAGACCTTGACAATGATTCCTGATATGCTAATCGGTCGGTAATTTACAACAGTAGTCTTGGAACCACCTTTATGCAGTGGAACTATTTTCCCCTCTTTCCACCCGCTCGGGACTAACCCAGACCCGAGACTCAAATTAAACAAAATAGTCAAGGGTACTGACAATTCTTTAGCTGCTTCTCGTACAACACGAGCTGGTATACCATCCAATCCCACAGATGTATTGACATTGAGGTTATGCAATAGACTACTCACATTTTTGCAATAGACTACTACTTGCAATAGTAGTAGTCTATTGCATATTGCAATAGACTACTACTACAAAGTAGTAGTCTATTGCAATATGCAATAGACTACTACTTTTCATTTTCTCTGCCTATTGTTGATTTATTTTTTCAGAAAGTGCCGCTATACTTTCCTCTTCTGCACCAATTGTTTGTGATGAAAATGAATCTTTATCATATAGATCACAATATCTTTCATATATTTCCACGTTGTGCTCTGTAAAACCCGGAATGTAACATGTTCTGCAACCTCTTGGGATGTGCCTGGTAGCAGACCATCTAATAGCTTTGATGAACTTTCTATAATTTTCTGGTCTTGGTGAAATGTTGGTGAGGTTTATGTCTAATTCTCTTGAGAACTGTTCCCAGTTATCTTTTTTAAAATTAAATCGTCTTCTAAGTGGGATCTCTTTAAATCTGACTGGTGGGAAAACTTGCAGCATTATCGATCTATTTTGTGAACTTGGGATTGGTGCAAGTACCTGTTTAGTGCACAGATTAGCTATTCTATTACTAACAAATCCAAGGTCTGGGTTATAACCTCTTTTCCATCTTCCACTGTTAAATGATGATGGCTGTTTAGGATCATGTATACGATTCATTTGATTACTTGATAGTAATCAAGCCCACTGTTCAACTAACTCTCCATCCTCATTTGTTTCACGATAACCCCACTGTGTGCTATGACTGTTAAAGTTGCCTATAATAATAGCAGATTTCCTTTGTGTCAAGTACTGGGACATTTCAAAAGCAAAGGTTATACTAGGTGGTTTATATACTAAGAAAACACTGATGTTATCCAGATCTATTCCAAACATTTCAATGTTATTTTGGCTTGTGGTTAGGCATCCTGTAACTTGAATCTCCTGCTGAGTGAAGATAACACTTCCATACTTTTTATGTGGTATTTCTTTTATGAACTTCATTCCAGCAATTTTAGGTCGGGCTTGTTGAGGTCCTTTGCGTTTCTCCTGTAGACATAAAATATCACATTTTTGCAATGAGATCTTTTACAGGGGAGAGGCCCTCTGTAAAAGATCTTACTGTGAGATGTGTGAGATGATTGTCAGGGTTAGGGCCATTGAGTTTTAGTCATCGTGTCTCTGATAAAGAGGATGCTAGTCCCACTATAAAACTGTAGAAAACTATAGAAGACTGTATTGCACTACGCTATACTGTAGATGGCTGATAGCAGAATTCGCTGCTTGTCAGCAAGCCGACATGAATAAGGTTACGTCATTACTAACTTCCAATCAACAATTTTCCTCCAATTAATCTGTTATCTGTAAACTCCAACATTATGATCTGATATTCTGTCTTCTAAGGCACTTTTTTACTGTTTCAATCCACCTACATCTTGGTTTCCTCTGAGTCTTTCGTCTGCCAGTCTGTTTAAGTACTCATACCATCTGAGATTAGCTCTGCTAACATATTCATGAATGCTAACAATTGCAAGTTCTTTCCTAATATCCTCCTTTTTAATATGATGCTGCATTTGTTTACTCCTCTAATCTTTTTCAGAACTCTCATATCTATGATTTCTAGTCTTTGATCAAGTGTTTTTTTTTTTCCTAATCCAGCTCTCAGATCCATAAGTTAAAATTGGTTTGAACACTATCTTGTATACAGCTAATTTAGTCTTTTGACTTTCTTTTTTTGCATAAATTTATTCGGAAATAAAGAGGAAACAGATTTTTTAAGAGGAAGTTAGTAGTGGTATAAATTTTTCATGTAAGAACACATTGCTATCAACTATAACATAGTAAATGAGACTTTTCTTATTTGTTGTATCTTCTCTCCATATGAATTTGTGCACTTTTTTGTTGGAACATAGTGTTATTACTAACACCATGTTCCAACTAGGTGTTATTGCTAAATAAAGTTTACATATTTAAATAATATTATACATATGATTTTTTTGAAGAAACTTGACATTTTTCATTAATGAAATCTTCAAAATTTGGTTGAATTTGTTGAGCTGTAGTTATTTTCAATATTGCTTGCACATGCTGGTCTGTTAATCTTGTTCTTTCTGCAGTTTTATTATTCTTTAAAGTTGAAAATAGTTGTTCGCATAAATATGTGCTACCGAACATAGATAAAATACACCTAATTGTGCATAACACATTGGGGTATCGATTGACTGATAAATAATTATAGAACTTTGGAATTCCAACTGTAAATTGTCATCGACAGTTTCAACATCAGTCGATAGAGGAGAAATAAATAGGTGAAAGTGATTTTCATATTTCTTAAAATCTAATAATCTTTTTTCGAATCCTTTTTCTGATAACTTCATTTGATTGGCATATTCTGAAAATTTCAACTTTGGTGACTTTTGTAATAATGATTCAAAATGGGATAAATTTTCTTTTTGAATTTATTTTTGCCAAAGTAATAATAACATGGTAACTTCTTGATATTTACCTTGTAGCTTAAGATTAAGTTGACTAAGGTGACTTGCAATGTCAACTGAAGAAGCCAGGTCATTTATCCATTGATCATTTTTTAATATTTCACACTCATAATTTTTCGATTCTAAAAAAAATGGTAATTTCGTCCAGCAGTTCGAAGAATCTCTTTAAAACTTTGACTGGAAAGCCATTTAATTTTTGTATAATAAGGTAGATCACTATATTCATATCTTTCTATATCTTCTAGATAGTTACTAAATTGGCGATGATTAAAGCCCACATACATGAATATAATTTACAGTTTTATTGACATTTTTTAGGACATGTCCAATATTTAAAACTTTGGAGCACAGTGTTTGCTGATGAACAATGCAATGAAAATGTTGAAAATTATTATCACCTTGTTCTTTGCATTTTTCTTTTAAATTTGTAACAACTCTAACAACACCAATTATGGCAGGAGCATCATCAGTTGTGAGACAAACTAGCTTTTTTAACAGTAAATTGTATTCATGAAAAACTTCCATAAGGGCGTCAAAAATGTCAACTCCAGTGGTTGTATCGTGCATAGGAATAATTTCTAGAAGTTCTTCACTTACTTTTTAGTTCATATCACATACATGAATAAAAACAGCCAGCTACTTTCATCAGTTGCAAGGGAATAGGTCTGAAATGTTGGAATTATTGATTTTAGTTGATTCCTTAAGTTCCTGTCTATATCATCATTTCTGCTAGCAGTAGTATTTTGAGATAAGCTTATATTTTTAAATTTCTTTAATTGATCAAGACTCAACACTTCAACTGCTTTAATAATACATTCGTGAATAAATTCCCCTTCAGTGAATTGTTTCGACTTGCTTGCATTTAAATGTGATAACAAATAGAACTACTACCATAGTTCTATTATCTTCAATAGGTTTGGTAAATATACTCTGTTGATTTTGAAGTGTCAACTTTAATTCTGACAATTTATCTTCGCGAAGTTTTGCAACATATTTTCATAGTTTTCTTTACGATTTGTATTGTAATGCCTTTAAATATTACATTCTTTGCAAACTGCAATAGAGTCTACATATCAGGCATAATTTTTTTCTTTCTCTTTAATACAAAAATATTGTAACTCCCATTTTCTTGAAAACTACAATGTTCTTCAATTAATCGTTTTTCACTCATACTGGTTGAAGGTTTATTTTACTTTATTTTTATAAATTCTTTATTAATTATAAAGAAAACACTACACTTTCTTACGATTTGAAAATTGCTAATGACTAGCCTCCGATTGCTGTGGTCAGCAGATGTAGCTGTGTATGTAGACTTGCTCTTTAAAATTCTGTAAAATTCGCTTTTTTGAAAGGACAAATAGAACATATTTCTTTTAGAAATTGCAGGGTAGTTTGGCATATAAAATAATCTTAAGTGGAAATGTTAATTTTTTAAATATGTTTATTTAATTCGATGTTGCCAAAAGTTAAATAACCATATTGGTTACAAAGGTGGCCTGCATGTTACTTGTCGGCGGGCCTCATGCAGCCTGCAGGCCACGTGTTTGACATGCCTGCTCTACATGATATTGCCTGCCATTCAAGAATATTATCCCCCTATTTAGTGTTGAATACTATAGCTACATCTTCTTTTCCCTGACTGTTATTGACTGAATATAACATTTTGTATTTGTTGCTTAGAAAGATCTCACATGTTTTGTCTTCTTTGTTTCAGTCATGCCTATTATGTCAATCTGGTACTTATCCAATTCTTCTACTAGTTCCATTTCTTTTCTGTTGATACTTCTTACTTTGATAGTACCAATCTTGAACTCTGCTGATGTTGAGTTGTAATGGCTTCCAGGATTTGTTCCAGTAGCTGACTTTGCACTGTTCACCTTGGTTCCCTGATGAAAAGAATGGATTCTTTTGTTTAACCGACACCCTTGCTGGCATGAAATTCTGTCATGTTGTACCATCATTTTACATTGTAGTTTAAGCCAATAAGAATACACTTTGGTCAGCTAAATCCCAAATTGCCGACCCATCCTCATTCGTTCATTACCCAGGTAGATACCTAACAGGGTGCACCATGAGAAGGTGAGGATTTTACATTAGGTTAGAAGCTCCAGTTTTTTTATCCATATTCATAAGAAGGCTATTTGGAGGTCTCCTCCCAGTTATACAGTTTTGACTTTTAAGTACCCCTGGAAACAGGTGTGGGTTACATATTCAAAGATATTAATTAGAACCAAACATATGCAGACTATTGCTCCATGCATAAAATTTAGGTTTTAAAGCAGTGTTTTTCAAATGGTGTGCTGCCAAACTTTGATAGTAGAAAATATTCTCACTGCAAATTACATTACAATTTTGTCTATTTATACAATTATATTTGTATAAAAACTTCTGTCGGTCTAATATATATGTAACATTGGTTTATTTTATGCAATTGCTAAACTAGTGCCACCTATCAACCATCAGTGATACATCAGGTTTAGTAGTTACCATTAAGTTTCATTGTTAAGTTTAGCTATTCCAACTTCAACGGTTTGTCTTGAATTTTTATTAATTTCATATGTAAGACATGTCTTACCATGTCTTACATATATGCTATAATAGAATTTGAATATAGTCAATATAGTGTAAACTGTAAAACATTTATATATTTATGGTTAATTACATGAGTGCAGCATTAAGAACACAGGTGTGCCACAGTCTTCAAAGCAAGAGGTAGGTCATGCATCATGCAATACAGTGCATTCCTTTGGTTGGAAAAGGCATCAGTTCAGATTTCATTGAAGTGATGAGATTTGAATGAAGCTAGTAGACAGAAATATGTTTAATGGGTGGAACTCAGTTTAGGGCAAAATGCTTTGAAAATAATAATATACATATATCATAAAAAGTAAATGTTTTACATACATTTCCTAAGACAAAGATCTCTCTTATTCTGTCTACTCTTAGAAATATGGGCTGAAACTTTGATTAAACTTCACATTAAGCAGTGCCTTTTTACAATTATAACAGTTACTGTACTTTGACATATTTTAATATTTTGTTATTCAGAATACAAGAAATATAATAATTTTGTGTAAATTGGTCCATGTCAAGTGTATAAGCATCAAATGAAGCAGGTTCTTAAATATTAAATCTTACTTGTGTTAAAATTACAGCATACAATTAAAGCAATAACTAATTATGTTATATAACATTGTTGCATTGTGAATAATAAAATAATAATAAAACCTGCTGCAAAACTCAAATGTGTTACATTGAGTTTTGCAGCAGGTTTTATTATTATTGCACCCTCCATGGAGTTGCAGACTCATCATCCCACAGGCACAATAAATTTAAATTGATAGAATAAGCCTCTGTTAAAAAAAAATCAGTACATGTGAGCAATAACTTTTGCCACATACATACAATCAAGGTATTAGTGTGTATATTCATTATGAACGTGTCAATTTTGAAAAGGATTTCCATTTTCTCCAACTATGAAAGGATTTGTTTTTGATACATAGAGTACTTTTTTTGTTTGTTTCTGTTTGTACGTGTGTGTCAGTCATTTGATAAATGGTGGCAAAAATCTCATATTATCATAATTAAATTAAGCCATTCTACCTTAATCATGGTAGTAATACTTTATTTTTGGTACAGTGAACTCGCAGTCTAACTATTATATTAATAGTCTCAACCACCGTCCCATGGGCATAATGCTTCTATAAAGGAAATTTGCTATAGCAAACTATGTACTATAACAAACTTTTTGTGATTCTTTGGAGTTTGTTGCAGTGAGAGTTGACCAAATTTTTTAGTCCCACCCTGAATAAATATGATTTTGTATTAGTAAGTTTCTGTTGGATATATCGCAGTTTAGGTCTTCACACTCAGTTAATGGCAATGCTGGTACAGAGTTTTTGAACTTTCTGTTTAGGGACTGTTTAAGCTAAAATTGCCATTTAAAAAAAATTATACTTAATATAATATTTTGTATTCCAGTTTTATATTTCATTAGTTAACTGTATTTTGATTATTTTTAGATATTGCGCATAAAACTTTTTTTTTTTTTTTTTTTTTTTTCAAAAAAAAAAGTGAAACCATTTTGATGAAATTATGATTTTTATGGATTTTAGTTCTTGCGTTTGCTTTACATAATTACAACGTGAGTAATCATTACTTTTTATTCTGTGAAATGTGTTGTTTCATAAGAGATGTATTACAGTAGATGTGGCCCATGCAAATTATTTTTTAATGAAACAAATTTAAATTTAAATTGATAGAATAAGTGTTTTAAAAAAAATGTACATGTAAACAATCACTTTATAATTTGTGTCACATACACACAGTCAAGGTATTAGTGTGTATATTCATCATGGATGTGTCAATTTTGGAAAGGATATATTTTTCTGCAGCTATTTTTTGTGCTCAATACTCTCATGCCTAAATAGCAGTGAGGAGTTTGACCCAGTATAAAAATATTGAACTTCTTATGTTTTCAAATATTATTACAAGTGTCAAAATAAAGTTTGGTATTTTTATAATGGGTCAAGTCATCATTAAAATTCAGACATTTTTATACTCTTCGCTTATTTTACTAGTCTAACTGATCTTTTACTGGTCTAACATGAACTTTATTTTTAAGGTGTAGCTTTGCACTTTAATATTTGACATATTTTACTTATATTGTTATTGAAGATTTCAGCAGCACATACTTAAAGGTACAGTTATTTATAGTGATATTTGTCTCATTCACCTTGAATGTGTGCTGTCATCAGTACAGTGCAGAAATTGACAATATTTATATATAACAAGAATATTTAACTGTTTCACATAAAATTTTTCAGTAAACAGATATTTGCATAAGAATGTGTTTATATTCTTCATAAATTAACTGAGATATTTTTATGCATATTCAAAATAAAATTACTAAAAAAATGCAGTAGGGAAGAAAATAAGAAAAAAGGCACCAGTTATGTGTGTATTACAAGTATTGAAATTGATGAATAAGAATTAATGTACACAATTCCCTTCATGTTATCACTTTATGTGCCCTCATTCTACAACACCTTTAGTCTTGTCTCTTTCAGATCTACTCATCCCTCTGCACTCCTACAGTAAGTTGCCTACAATTGAATTTTATCTCTACACTTTAACTAATTACTCAGTTTGTTTTGAATTCAACAAAACCCCTTTTTTCGTTGCACTTATTAACTTCACAGTCCATTTAAATCTTTTCACGTCTTTTCAAAAACTGCGTTCCACCACTTGTGTTCCATCATCAATTGTTTTATGTTATTAACATGTATTAATATTCTAATAGCTTTAACAGCGGCATATAAAATATGGAGAAAAGTAGTTTGTGGTTTGATAATTTTCCATCAACATATACTTTTTATGTATTGTTGAGATAATGTTTACTTAACAAAACATTTTGGATGCTTTGTGTCATTAGTAATGACCATCACCTTCTGCTAATTCTTTTATCATTAAAATATCTAGTCATGTTAAATTAAAAATTGATCAATATCTTATCATTTGTCTATTCATTTCATAACATTTTATGCTTCAATGTTTATATAAAAAAAAAATCCAAAATGTTATGTTCTATTTGTCATAGGTCTGTATATTTATTACATATCGAAATCATTCTTAGTATGATTTTATAATTAAATAGTACAAGTAGAAATTCTGCAGTTTTTAATAGTCCATTATACATAACAATATGCATATAATAAAGTATTTTTATAATTTAGAATATATGTGTGTATATGCAGAATGTCATCAAAGTAATGAAAGCATCCACTTCATGTGGTTAGAAATTTTAGTTACAAATGTGGAGTTAAAGCTAACTGAAATTTTATCTTACTGTCATATTCTACATGGATAATCAAAATATGTGTATTTGTTTCATATTGAATGCCCTTGATGGTGAATCTGGTAAAGTAATAGAGAAGACATCAGCCACATGCTGGAATGGATAGAAACATGTCCTCTCATTTCATGACAAATTACTATTAGTGGGGAATGTAGAATGAATTGGGAGAGAGGATGATATTCAGATAACAAATATCACCCCACCCTGCACCTCTTTTTGCAATAACATTTATCCACAGAGAATTAATTATATAGACTCGGATATGGTTGAATGATATTGCACAGCTTCATTGTGAACTTTCATGATATCAGCATATCTGAACTGTAAACATAAATTGCCTCTAAAGTATTCCTTTACCATCACGATTTGTTCATGGCATTTAGCAACAATATCCCTTCCTTTTACAGTACGTCTTTTCTGTTGAAAGAACATAATTTTTCTGCCACAGTTTAGCAAAAAAAAAAATTCCAGATAAAAAGCATGTAAGTGTGATCTCCCAGTTTGACTTATTACCATCCTCAGTTCATTTATGCATTTATAGGAGTTTCTAATAATCCTCATGAAAGAATTCATGATTCTCCACTGAAGTTTGGTTGCATACTTCTTTATATTCATAATATTAGATATTCATCCTGTTCTAAAGTGCTTATGATTGCAATTATTTGTAATTTCCCCCTCGCTTTTGTTATACTGGTTGCATTCCACATACCCACTCGTGCTCATGAATTGTTTCTCGTGAATCCTGTTTAATTCAGCAGTCACTTCAAATCGCATCATTATTAGAATTTGTTTTCTTGTGTCTGAATTTATTAATACGTTTTTTACAACTTTTGTACAGTAATAAGATGTGCTCAATTATGTTGTTTCCCAAATTTTCAATTAATAGGCACCGTTTGTGATCTGATGAATACTATTTTGTTTTCAGAGAATGTAGGTTGATGTTATTAACAAAGCAGAAATATAAAAAATTCCTTTTAGTATATACTAAAAGGAATTTCAATATACTTTTTTATTACAAAAATTTCAATATACACCTTTATGGCATTCGTATAGTGAAGGTATGTAAGTTCTTTTCACTAAGCTTTGATATCTTCCAGGTCTACCTACTCACTGATGAGACCTCAAAAAAGGTTGAAACCAGTCTGGGTAGTGACCTCTCCTCATAATGTAATGACAGTATTACATCTCCTAGGAGCTGTGTTTTACATTATGAGAAAATATCAAGAATAGTGAGGGAGCTTGCTCCACCTTTACTTCGAATTGCCTTTGCCGATAGTTTTTCGTCATGAAACTTATAGATGTAGTTATCGATCTTTAGTTTCACTTACTGGCTATAAAACAACAAAGGATGTTTATCCCCTTATTTTCTATACTGTTTAGTAGTTCTACATAAGATTAGTTGTCATTCTGAACATAGGAAGAAAATTCCTCAGAGTTTTCTGTTTACTTTTTTTAATTTTTTTATTTTATTTATCTCTAGCCTGCAATATAATTTGCCATTTCTTTGGTAGCTGAGACTAATTAACTTTAGAATATACTGTAGATATGCATTTAAAATTCAGAAAATGTAGCCCTCAGAATAACATGATTCACGTTTTTAATTTTCAGTTTTAATCTAGAATTATAATATTGGTATTATAAAAGCAAAATACAAAAAACAAAGTGAAGAAATTAACATTTATTATACTTCAAATTAGTAAATGCTTGCAGTGAGGTGTGTTTGTTTTTCTAGAATTTGGCTAGGTATTAAAGCTTATGACCATATTTTAGTTAAATATACTGGGTTTCTTTTTAAATTTAAAACAAATGCATTTATAGAAACAGTGCCTCAAAGGAACTAAACTTCAACATAGAATTAATATTAAAAGTTTTGCTTTATTCGAGTATCCATTCCCTATGGAAATTTTATCCACTTAACAAATAGAAACTTATGTATACCAAAAACAGTAAATAAATAACAGCAGGAGAGTAATTTTCCAGTCAGATAATTGAAGAGTTGGATAACTGAAGGTACAGTTACCTGGTGCTGTACCTTCATGAATTCAGTCATGATATGCTAACCCATTCAAGGGTTGGTTAGTTGACAGTTCATTTAATTGGAAATTGGATAATCAAGAGACCACTGTTATTATTAACATCAGACCTCCATGCAGTCAAATGACTCATCAGAGGAGATCCACATTCTCCCATAAAAAAAAAAAATAATAATAATGATGATGATCAATCTGTGCCTTAAACTCCTTCACAGTTTCCAGACCTCTCTCTCCGGCAATGTATTCCACTGACCAACCATCTCATTACAAAGAATCTGTTACTCACACTCATCCTAAATCTTAGAAAAGCATGACTGGTAATATATAGCTGTTTAGCTACATATCACCAGTTATGCCTGTCACAGCATCATTATCATACAAATTAAACAATAACAGTCTCAAAATAGACTGATCCCTATCACACACACACACTAAAGTAGTGAACTTCCTCTTTTGGAAACGACTCCTCCATACAAACCTCACTGATGCCTGTCAGTCAACTAATCATCTATTCAATTCACTAATCTGTTATCCAACCCCATCAGTTACAGTTTATTTGCCAGTTTGTCATATGGCTGATTATTAAAGCCCTTCAAAAAATTTTAGTATACCACTGCTGTTTATGCATCTCCTTTGTTCAATGAATTTGTCATCCTGTTGTATTACATAGTCATATTGTCTAAAACATGACTGCCATTTAATAAGCCCATGACATTCACAGAAAATACTACTATTATTTTGACAGAATACCACATGGAAAACTATTACAGACGTTGGAGCAAATAGTAATGGATGTGAAGCAATACACTCTCCGTCAGATACCAGAGAGTGTATTAAATGGTGGAGTGGAATGTAGGATAATGAGGGTAACTAGTGGAGTACCTCAAGATTCTGTACTAGGGACACTTCTCTTTAATTTGTATATCTAAGGAAAGATTTAAGGTAGATTCATTTGTTTGCTGATGATGCAAAAATGGAGAGGACAGTAGTTGATGACAGTGATGTAGAGAGCCTGCAGGATGATTTAAATAAATTGGCATTGTGGACAAAGAATAAGGATTGCTAATTTAATGTTGCAAAGTGTAAGGTTATGCACTTTGGGTTGAAAAGGTTACATACTGCTTATCACATTGCTCTGGATTGCAAAAAATTGAAGAGGCTAGGGACTTGGGATAATGTGGACAGAGAATTGCAGTTCTGAGGGCATATTGCAAAAGTCAGTAAAATAGCTCAGAAGATTATTTGAATGTTGAAAAACATGCTAACAAGTAAAGATAGGAAGTTATCTTTCTTTTTAAGGCTGTGATTTGACTACATCTTGACTGTTGTTGTACAGATTTATGTTGATTGGATTTTAACGGTATAGATGCAAACACAGATTGATAAGAAAATAATTATTTATTGACTTAGTTGTTAAAATTTCGCTGGCATTCTATCCAGCATCTTCATAGCACACAAATATATCCGACACTTTCGTTATGGCAAGTCGGGTCTAGCAGACCATGTTTTGGATACCCCCACACACAGGATCAATTGAAAAAAACAAAACTGCTGCACAGACGCTTTTACAAGCCAGAGAGGTTGTTCCTGGAATCAACAGAAGCCTTGAAACATACTCCAAGCCTCAAAAAGTATGGATGTATAAATCTACTAAAGATTTGGGAGACAGTCATCCTAAGACCAAATTAATACTTGCTTTCTTTCTCATTTTTTTATTTATTTTTTTTTTTAAATTTTTTTTTTATCCAACTTAGATGTTGCCTAATTAGGACTTGAGTCTTTATGTTGCATGCTACAATTGCTCATACTAGTCCCATTGTTACACCGGATTGCGGTTGTCTCGCTACTGTAACAAACTTTGTGTGCTCTGAAGATGCTGGATAGAATACCAGTGAAATCTTAGCAATTAAGTAAATAAATAGTTGTTTTCTTATCAATCTGTGTTCGCATCTATGCCATTAATATCCAATCAACATGTTCGACGAACACATAAGCCTTTCAACACAGTTTACAGATTTAGTCACTAAGTTTTTGGGGATCAGGAGGTGCTAGAGAGAGGATTCAGAGAGGAGTGACCATGCTGATGACAGGTCTGTGGAATGCTTCTTATGAGGATTGGTTGAAGGTGATAGTTTAATTGATAGGCAGAAAAGAGGGGGACGTGATAGAAACTTTGACGCAAAGGAAATATTTCAATATATGACAGTCAGAGAACTAGGGATCATGGAAGTTGTGTAAGAGTGTGGTTAGTAAGACTATGCTTATTAGATTTTTTGCATGAAGAGTAGTAAATGAGGGGAATGGATTGCTAGAAACATGAGTCTCTAGACTCTATGGAGATATCATATACTAATAAATAATTATCAACCCAGTTCTTAATCCTAACCCCTCATGAACCTTTCCAGCACCTTAACCACAACCACACATCTGAGTCTTATCACCCTCTTTCCAATCCTTTGGAACTTGCCATCTTACAAGATCATTTTTTGTTATACAGATATGTCAGGTAGCTGTTAACTCCTTGGTATATCTGTATAAATATTTGTCTTGCAAGTTTACTTAATTCCTCATATAACTCCTGATCACCTACCATCAGTCCCTTCTTCACTACACTATACCTGCTACACAAACATTCCTCATGGTGATGGCATTCACGAGGATGAAATATGCTGATATGATCATTGATACCTCATATATATCCTATTCAACATTTACCAATCAGCCATTTTTATCCACTAACTCTGTCTTCACATAATCATTCTTTCTACTGCTTGCTACATATCAAAAGAATTCTTTGGATTTTTCTTGATTTTGACTTGATTGACTAATTTCTGCTCATACTGCACTTTTGTTTCCCTTACCAGCTGTCACTTTCCTGATCTGTCCTTTGTACTCCACATTCAGCTGATTATTACCCTTCATCTTAGACTGCCCCTATAAAGCTCCCCCCCCCCCAAAAAAAAAAAAAAAACTACATGCTTATATCGTCAGCTGTTCATTTTACTCATACCTTATTTACCCTTTTCATTTTTGGAATGCTCTCAGACATTTCTGCTTTTAAATAGCTGTTGGCCCAAGGAGCATCATTCTTCTTTCTGTCCAGTTCCTCTATCCATGCTATAGTCCTAATTGTCTTATAAAATTTTCATAATCATTTGCCTTGTAGTTTCTTGTATATCCTTTTCTCACAGAAATTCTCATATGACTGGCTTTAACCAAGTGTTAACCTCATGATCACTTTTGCCAACTGGAGAAAGAGATGAGGCATCTCATTTCATAATCATATACTCTAATATGATCAACCTTAGACTCGCAATCCTTGTGTGCCTTCATTACATATTAACTATGATAGCCCTCCTTCAAGAACTCAAATTCATTTTTCATATTCCCAGATGCTATTTCTTCATTCCAGTCAGTATTATCATAATTAAAATTAAAATTACCTATAATGCGATAAAAATCTTCTCTTGCTCACTAAGGCAATTTTTCTCTGCCCTTCATATTCCTCATCCTATAGCAACATTCAATAAAATATTTCATTCGCTGCACACTGTACTGTCTCAAAACCACTGCCATTATTTCCCCTTTGTATCTTAACTTTTTGTTGTGGGCACAAGTTCCCTACCATCATCAATAGCACTTCTCCCCACTTCTTGCTTCACCTGTCCTCTCAAAAACACATCATGTCCTTCAATTTCAGTTCCAGTTAGGATATCATCCTCATCCAACTGTTTGACTTCTTCCAATTATTTTTGGGTGAATAAACTCAATCATTGCAACAATTTCATCTTGATTTCTGATACTCCTGGCATTCATAAAGAAGTATAGAATTCATTTCTTGGTCTATAACCACTTCTGTACATGCCACCTCTTATCTGTGATTTCTCTACTCTACTCCTGCTCACTTTTATAATCTCTTACCCCATATACTCATGTCATTCCTATGCTAATTATCCTTCACACCTGCATGCATTTATTACTTCTTTTAGAATCTACTCTCCTTATGCTGTGTCAATGTCCATCTGACATTCTCATCTCGCACATTACTCTCTATTTACAAACGCTTCAGTCTTTTACATTACCACTGATCCCTTGTTCACATTCATTGCACTCTCTGTTAGTAAATGTCTCTCCATTGATTCACACCATATTCATTTAAAAATGTATTCCACACATCAACAAACATCATCCCTTTCTCTTTACACAGCTCTGTTAACATACTATTCATGATGCTTGCATGTTACCTCAATTCATACCTTGACACCACACTGACATTCTTTTGTACCATGCTGTTGTCTTTCACTCCTCTCAATAACCACCTAATATCGAGTCTCACATTCTCCTTCTCTCCAACGAAATCATTTGTTCCCACAATCGTCATTAGCTCATACTTGTTTACCTTTTGTATCTGAAGCATCAATTCCAGTTTATTTTCTCTCCTGAAAAACAGACCTTGTGTACCCTCTCATTCAGCACACCTTTAATAATGGAATTTCCATATAGCACCACTTTTGAGTCACTCATTCTCCGCCATCTTTTATTTTATATCTTTTGTACTGATCCATTCATATCCATTTAATCTCATTTTGCACATGCCTTATCTTGTTTCTCATCTTAATCATCTCATTCTTCAATTCGTGCATTTCTCCAGTAGAGCTCCTATTCGTTGAAAGTTTAGTTTTCACTAGGTTAGACTATAATAAATTTAGTTTAATCCTTTATCCCAGTGAGAGCAAACAAAGTTTGCATCTGAAAATATCTTCAGGACTGAATATGGTGTTGTACTATCTTACCTGGGTAAGTAGTACAACACCAGGCAACTCGTAGCAAAGGTGGAGCAAGCTACCAACACTCCTATCTCAATATCTCCCATAATGCAAAACACATCTTCTTGCAGATATGTATAATGTTATGCATTAAGGGATTGGCCACTACCCAGACTAGTTTCGACCTTTATTGAGGTCTCTTCAGTGGGAGCCAGGCCCAGAGTTGGAGATACCAGGCAGAAGCAATAGCAAGGTCATCTTTACCTATAGGAGTTGCCAGAAGGTTTGCCACCTTTTTTTTTTTTAAATTACTCTGGATTTAGAGAAAGATGTTGAAAGTTTATTTTTTACTAGGTTAGACTATAATAAATTTAGTTTAATCCTTTATCCCAGTGAGAGCAAACAAAGTTTGCGCCTGAAGATATTTTCAGGCACAAACTTTGTTTGCTCTCACTAAGATAAAGGATTAAACTAAATTTATTATAGAGCTCCTATTCATATCAGCAGTCACAGTCTCCATCCACACTTCCCCACACATCCATGCTGCAATTTGCAGCCTACCAGCATCCTCAACAAATGCTACACCTTTAGTCTCAGTTATCATTAATAAATAAAATTTCACTAAAATGCATTCAATTTCACTGGTATTACAGAAAAATTAAATTTGAGGATTTCATCTCATTACCTCTAATGGTAGGTAATGAGTGTTTGTGTGAATGCCACTCATTTAGAAGAGGAAGCAGTGTTCAAAAGACAAGATTTACATATTCGTGCAATTCAGGAGGTCAAAATGGGTATCTTAAATGATTTGTGTAGTTGATAGGTTATATATCAACTGCACAATTGTGATGATATATATCCTGTAGTAGTAGTGAATAGATATATGCTAATCATTTTCATGAGTGACTGAGATTGGAATTAATCATTCAGTCATAATGATTATGTGATGAATTATTATAGCAACATTATTCCTATTCATAAAGGAAGTTATTGCTTAAGGGAGAATTATAGACCAGTTGGCCTTGTAATCCTGGACATGAAATGAAATATTAGTTAGAAACTATATCCTTGATTGGATCACTTTTTGAGCAGTGGACAATGTTGTTGTGTTAATGAGATTAGTTATGACAAACTTGCTTGCTTTCTTTTAAGAACTATATATGTTGGTAATGGTTACAAAATAATTGATATGTTTCCAAATCTGTTGTATAGTATTCCACATACAAATTCACTGATTAAAATGTGACAAGTAGGTATTGATGATTGCTTCTGAGATAGGTAGATAATAAAAATTAGCTTTCAGAGTGGTATCTTCTTTAATATTTTTGTTGCTGCTGCTCTTTAATATGTTCATTAATGACAAGAATGAATAGGATTTAGATAGAGTTAATGAATATAAGGATTGAGGTATTTTTGTTGATAATGAATTAAGATGCAGTGTCCTAAGGGTTAAAAATAAATAAAACTAGATAACTGAGTGTCCTCTGCATAGTCTATAAGAAATGTGTTGATCTGACCATGTACTTCTGGCTCAGTCTCCAGTCCATCCTCATTTCTTCAGGCATCCTAACGGTGGGATGCACCAAGAAATGAGGATGGACTGGCAATTTAGGACTGGCTTGGGATACGAAATTGTATTCTGTATTATTATTATTTTAAACATAACAATCTTATGTACAGGATTAACTGTTTTTGGTTCTCTGCAGTCAGGCAGAGAGTTTGCATTCTCATTCTTTGTTGAGGTATGTTACATAAGAATATCAGTTGTTGTAAAGTGAATTACATTTTTTCATGCCATTAATAGTTATTTTAACATGATACTGTATAAGAACATAACAATTGCTATAGGACAATATTATCTATTTACATGAGAGTAACAGATGATCATTATTCACACTGTTAAACAAAAAAATCTTTCTTCCCCCTTTCTTTCTTTGGGAGGAGTGGGAATGATGACGCTTGTGTTGGAAAGTGGGCTATGATGCAGTCGCCCTGCTCAGCCAGGAGTTGATTCCATGGATTCCGGTCTCGGTAGAAAAGATCTAAGGTGTTGTTCTGCCTGTGGTGGTGGTGATGCTTGTGTAGGATCCGACTTCTAACCTTTTGTTTGAAGGCTGCAAGGAGTTGGCCAGCTACCTCTCTCTCTCTCTCTGTGAAGCTGTTGTGCTGTCTGGTCTTGTGTGTGTCTGAGATAGAAGCTGTATATTACTGCTTTTGCAGAATGATTGATTATTTGACTCTGCATGGACGAGATTGAAATACTCCTCTTCTGTTTGAAGACTACCACAGGTTAAGCTGCCATTTCCCAAGACAGATTAATTGGGTGTTGACTGGGCATTCTAAGTAGATATGGTGGACTGTTCCTGATCGCTAGTGGAACAGGCAGTTATCAAGACATCTGGGTTAAATTTTCGTAATATAGTTGGAGTGGCTAGTGCATTGTGCCACATTCTGCAGTGAATATCTGCGTCAGGTTTGGTGGCTCTTGTGCGATATTCTGTATTACCTTAAATCAGAGAAAGATATATGGTGACACAACATGATCATATGTCAGTTTTTTTTTTTTTATTATAAAGGCTAATAAATATCCATTGTTATTTAATATTGAGTAAACAATCACCACTTGCATTTTGAAACTTTAAAAATTTATATAATTGAGTTTTTACAAGGATGTAATTGTCTGCATAAATGATCTTGGCGTTGTAGTATGTAATGGATTCAAAGCCCAAATATGTCTTTTATTAAGGTTTTCACTAGTCTAGTAGCTTTTTTGGAACTTGTTTGTCAGCATAGACCAATGATAAAAACTGTTACTTTGAAACAGCTTTCACCTCATATGAAACTGTTAATTAAAATTGATAATATAAGCTGAATGTTATGTGTGTAGAGGCAACTTTTCAGAACCATTCTCTAAATATTATGTGCAATGTTGAAACCTTTAATTGAAACTGCTAATAAAAGCTGAATGTATGGATAGAGAACAAAGTATGAGGGTAGTCTGAAAAGTTCTCATCCTAACAATGAAAAAACGAATTTATAATTTCAAAATTATTTTTACTTTTCAATATAATCTCCCTTAAGACTAATACATTTATTCCAGCGATACTCCAGTGCCATTATCCTGTCCCTGTAGAGATTCTCATTAAGATCTCCCCTCTACAGCTGCAATCATCTCTTGATTCGAAGAAAAACACGGACCAGTGAAGAAGAGTTTTAGTTTTGGGAAGAGATAGAAGTCAGAGGGAGCCAATCTGGGGAATAGGGTGGACATTCTAACAATTCATAGTGCAGATCCCTTAATTTTTCCATTGCCAAAACACCTTTGTGGGCAGGTGCATTGTCCTGATGAAAGATTTTTTCTAATGCAAACCAGGTGTTTTCTCACAAATTTTTTAGTCTAGTCTGGTTAAAAAATCGAAATAATATTCCCTGGTTATTGTTATACCCTTTTCAAGATAATTAATAAACAAAATGCCTTTAGCATCCCAAAACACCAATGATATGACCTTTCCTGCTTTGGCACTGAACAACTGGTTCTGTCCACTGTTTTGACTGTTGTTTGGATTCTGGTGTGTAATGGTGAAACCAGGTTTCATCCATATTAATAAATCAATGCACAAAATCAGTTTTATTCTTGTTAAAACATTCCAAGCACTGTTCAGAGATTTTCATGTGAGTGCATTTTTGATCTGCTGTGAGCTTCTTGCTCAGATTTTTTTCTTTTGAAATGCCTATAGTCTCGGCAATTTCACGCACTTTGACTCGCCAGTCATCCAATACCATATTGTGCACTTGATCAATGATTTCTGGTGTTGTTACACTTTTTGGACGTCCTTCATGTGGATCATTTTCAAGGCTGGTACGGCCATGTTTCAATTCGCGGCCCATTTCTTAATTGTCAAAAACGAAGGAGAAGTGCCCATAAACTTTTATGAACTTCAAGTGAATTTCTTTTGGTGTTAAACCTTCCTTTACGTAGAATTTTATAACCGCACGATACTCAATTTTATCCATTTCAAGGGATAGAGACAACACTTTTGCTTTGAACAGCTGTATGAAACAAACTACTTGATAGAATGACTTGCAATTTCACATGGATGCTTATGACAGTTGTACCAACTTATATAAAAAAAAAAATCTTGCCGATAGTGTTGCCATCTGTGGTCAAGGCTGAGAACTTTTCAGACCACCCTTGTATTTGTCTTCTATGAAGTGGCATTCAAAAGGTTGCATTTTATAAACTCGGCCTCACTTAAAACTTTAACTTTTGAAAGGGGGCAGACACTGTTTGCCTCCAGAGCTGTAAAATAACAATGGATGTTTATTTTCTTTTCTTTTAATATATTTTAATATCAAGTTAAATTCTTTTAAGTTCTTTTCTTTTCTTTGCTTTTCTTCAGTATCTGTCATCTTACATTTTGAATCAGATGAAGCAGTTGTATTAATCAGATGAAGGTATATTAGGCCTGTAAGTCTTATTCTAGATGAAAGATTTGAATAGGAAATTTCCTTTCTTTTGCTTGCACAATAGCCTTGCACGATTGTTAAGCAATTATAGAAATATTCTCTGTGACTTTTTGGATCAGAACAGTTGGAATAGTAAGAGGCCTTGGTTACCATCGTTCCATTTCTTCTTTTTATTCAGTACTTCTGTCAAACTTCTTGTGACTGGTTTCTGTTGATTGCCAACTCCATCTAAAACTGTATACAATAGCTCCTCACTGTAGTAGTAATAGTAACTTTAAAAGAGACCAGAGAAATTCTTTGTGATAGAGCAAGGTTAACTATAGTGAATTTACAGAAGAAAAAAAAAAAGATTAAACTCCCACTGCATTTTCATGAAACAAAAGAAATTATGGGAATTGTATGTTAATGACAGAGCAATGTTTATGGCAGGAACCATGCATAAACAAAGGAAACAGAAAAGGAAAATCACAGGAAGTAGTAGGAGTCATATAATAAAGCACACCACACATGTAAAGTACAAATGCAAATGTCTTCTTTCTTATATAGGAAATATATAAGAAAGGAGGCACTAAAAGAGTCCAAAATTATAAAAATAAAAAAAGCTAAATTAAATTAATGACACTTATTTGAAATCTCCATAATAAATGAGATATGTGCAGTCTTTACCATTAAAATTGAATTAGTCAAAAACTTTGTTTCAAGAGAAGTTGGTTTGTTTAACACTCATATAAATTGATTTTATCTTTTATTGTGATTTTTTTTTTCTTGGAAAAAAAAGTTGTGTTTTATTGTATATTATTGCTGATTTTCATGTTTTTATTGTGTTTGGTGTATTTCATAACATTTTGAGATATTGGAGCATATTTCAGTATTAAATAGTGCAGTGAAAAAGTGGTGTTGGAAATGCACAAGAATGGAGTAACAACCAAGCAGAACAATAATGTATATAGTGACGTTAACAAGAAGGGTTTTCCTGCTGAAGAGAAATATCAGGATATTAAAGATGAATTAACTTCTGAAATATCAAGATTAAAGCACGTTATTACGCAGACAAGGTAGGAATTGCAGAAAGTTGAGAGGTGTTTAGAGGAGCATAAAAAGAACCAGAAAGTTAAATAGCAGAAGGAGAGACGACAATGCACTGAATCAGTCAAGTATTATGTGAAGCAGGTAAGATAAAATTCATGATTCAGTATGGTGATTCCCTCATAAAAAAATGCCTTTGATGACTGTGTTATTAAGCACCTCCATAGTGCAGTTGGAAGAACAATGGCACATTTCATCCTTTGATTAGAAAAGACCAGGGTTCGATTCTTGTCGTCATGAGAGGAATCTTTATATGGACTTTATATTTCAATTGAATGTGAGTTAGCAAATCTCATACAGAGGTAGCAAGGTTTTTTTCTCCCAGAAACTCATGTTTTTGTTCTGCATACAGACAAATTTGACATTAAGACATATAAGTAATTTCCAGACAAAAAATACTATTCTTGATGGTGAGGTGGATGGCATTGTGTGTAGTTGGAGAATTAAGTAACAGAGGTGGTGAGCTGTGTGTAATGGAGTAATAGAGTATAGTACCCTCCCGCAGTGAGTCCTTGGAGGTGTTACATAATAATTACTTCAAGTTTTCTTGGAGCAAAATCAAAAACATAACAAATGCAGTCGAAAGAAAGAAAGAAAGGAAATCACAGCTTTGTAGGTACAAATGATTTAACTAGCGATAAATTCAGTATGAGAGAGGATATGAAAGGATTATTGGAAGAAGTGAGAGTGAAGAGCAAGAAATTGAAAATCCTTAGGATGTTACTGTGATGCAATAGTACTGATTTAAGAAGAGCTATAATGGTAAAGCATTCAATGTGCATGTTGTGTTGAAGGGATGGATGCAAGTCTATGATGTGGATGGTGGTGCGATTGACAGAAGAACTAATTTTTATAAGAGGGTATGGCTTGCACTTGAATACATCGGTATGCAGAGACTGGAGAAATTATTTATTGGTGAGATCTAGTACAGAAAGTCAAGGAAATTGGATCATGATCTGAGGAATGGTTAGGGGTTAATGTTATTAATATACACTACACTGTAAAAAAAAAAAACAATGCAAATATCGTCTTTTTTTTTTCTTTGTTTGTGTTCTCTAGGTTTTATGCCAGTGTAGTACAAGTTGTGTTCAGCAACTGTTAGTCCTAGCTGCCGGTGAAATGGGTGACTTTGTCAGACTTCCGAAGAGGACAAGTCATTGGAGCTGATTTAGTAGGAGCATCTGCAACCAGAACAGCCAAATAGGTTGGTGTCAAGAGCAACAGTCTCTACAGTTATGACTGCTTTTATAAAGCATGGCAAGACTTCAACAGTGAAGAAGAATATAATGACAAGGAGTGTCGAACACTAACAAGAATTAAACCCAAACAACACAGAACACCACAAAAACAGTCCACAGAGAACTTCACAAAGCCAACATCCATGGATGATCTGCAATTGCCAAACTTTTAATCACAGAACCAGTGTGAAATTGCAAAAAAGATGGTGTCAGACCATGAAACCTGGACAGCTGATCACTGGAAATGAATGATATGGTCCGCTGAATCAGCATTTACTTTATTCCTAACAACAGGTCAGGTTTATGTATGGAGAACTCCCAAAGAAACGTACAATTCGGACTGTCTGGTTTCAGCTGTTAAAAATGGGAGTGAATCTGTGATGATTTCGCTGATCATATCTTAATATTTGCTGGCCTCATCATAACCCTAAATGGTCAAGTTACTGCCAGCACATATGTAAACATTGTCTGATCAGGTCCCTTCTATGGTCCAAATGTTGTTTCTCAACAATGATGCCATTTTTCAAGATGGTAATGTGCCCATCTTGAACAGTTAGTCTTGATTTGAGGAGTACTGAGAACTTCAATAACTTCCCTAGCCAGCTCAGTTGCCTAACTTGAATATCATAGAACCACTGTGGCAGTTTTTCAGAGCAGAGTGAGAGGCAGATAATCTGCTGGACAAATAGTACAGTATTTCACTGGAGACTATTAAAAAGTTGTATGAATCTATTCCAATTCAGTTGGCAGCTGTATTAAAGGCAAATGGTGATCCCACCTTATTAATAGATATATTTCCCGGTATTCACATTATTTTCCCAACCCCATATATCTAATAGCGACCAAGTTATGCAATCCTCTTCATAATAGGAATGTGTAGCATCATGGAGGTAAGTATTATTATTATTATTATTCAGGCCTCCATGGAGTCAAAAGACTCATCGTGGAAGGCCCTTCCTAAGAACATAAAGTCCGTCAAGACTCATCGAGGGGAGGTCCCCCCCCCCTAAGAAACACAAAGTCTATCATACCACTCCTTAAACTCATTGACCGTTCTCGCTTTCACTACCCCATCAGGCAATGCATTCCACGGTTCAACCACCCTCCATGCAAAGAAACCATTCCTCACTCTCTTGCTCACAGTTTCCTTTCGTAACTTCCAGGGTGGTTTGTTTGCTCGTCCAGTTCTAACTTACTGAGTATGGGCAAGGATATCCGTGTAAGTGAAGCAACAAGGATCTGAAAGTTGTCTGGATCATGCAGACTATAGAGGAGTGTTTACAAACAATCTGGAAGCAGTTTATTATGTCTGAATAAAGGGGTGCAGTTTGTTGTCTGGATATTCACCCAGACAACAAACGCCTCAGCTTGCAGGCTGCAGTGTATTCGCAATTAGAGAGCTGCCACTTGGAGGCAGATCCACAAATATATATAATGTAAAGTGTATAGTATTTTTAGGAAGGATATACAAGATAGAAGAGGAGAGGAGTGGGGTGTTGCCAGTGATATTGGACAATTTGGGTCCAGTTAAGGTAGAAAATTACTAAAGAATTAGTAACAAGTTTTCATGTAGCAGTGAGTTTGAAGCTATCTGGTGTGGGCTGGATTCTAACAAGATAAAATTGTACACAGTGGTAATTGTCTTAAGTGTATGTACTAAAATATTTTGAAAGATGCAACACAAAAAAAAAAAAAATGTTTTTCAGTTTTAAAAGGCTGTCTAGGCTAAATGGATGAAAATAACAGAATAGACCAGTTTTCTTTATAGCCACCTGTCAGAAGTATCTCTCATAAATATTTCAAATTTTATTTGCCTCTCTCATAACTCTTTTAGGATTTCAAAGTTAGCCATTTTCAATTTTTTACAAATTTGAGGAAATTAAGAAATGCTTCATTCGAGGTGTTTTGGACATAAATATTCGACTGCACACACATATATATAAAGCATATAAAAAATCAGACTCATGGATTTAACAGAAGTTCTTCAGGGGGACAGTACAAATTGGGGAAAAAACACTTGTAACACTTAAAGCCACTATCTTGAAAAAAAAAAAAAACTGGGGTCTGCAAAAAGCAATCAAGAAATAAAAATATCAGAATTTGTCAGGTTAGAAATAAGCTTGATTAATTTGTAAATCCTCTGAAATAAAAATTCTGTGGCTCTGCCAAATTAAGAGCCACCATAATTAATAGAATGTTGAAAATAATCTAAAAAAAAAAATTTCATCTTTAAAGGATTGATGAAAATTATGCAGCTGCAAAATTTGATTTGAAGATTTTTTATTTATATATACAGGGTGTTCGGGATAAATTTGACATATTTATAATTAATTATATTTTTCCGTAAGTTACATGTATTAACACACACTTCTCTTCATTTAAAAGTTTGGACCCTTCTTCATTCATATACAAGATGTCAGAAAGGATGGATAGCTGGAACCCACCTGAATCATGGAAGAGAATAACTTGTATCATGATGATTCGTGCCCGCCATCAAAATAAGGATATTACGACTGCTGCCCAATGCTCCCTGAATACAGTAAAAACAATCAGGCATGAACTAGAGACTTGCAATGGTGACTACGAGGATGTAGCAAGAAGAAAGATCCCTAGCAGACGATCTGATTGCGTTCGTACAGCAGAATTCCTCGCAAATCTGCAGGAACAGGTGTTGAAGAACCCTGGCATTGGAATTCGGGCTTTGTTCGTGGAGTTGCTAACTGTAGTCAAGCCCTGGATAACAAGGGTAGCCAATGGTAGGCCGTATGTATGGCAGCAGGATTCGGCCCCTTGCCACACCTCTGGGAAAAGTCAAAAATGGTTGTCTGAAAATTTCTACGACTTCACCAGTCCAAATGTTTGGCCTCCAAACTCCCCAGACCTTAACCCCATGGATTATTTCGTATGGGGCGCAGTTGAAAAAGACACCAATCGCACTTCCAGTAATACAAAAGCCCAGTTAATGGATAAAATTAAAACAGTTTTTGCGGCCCTTCCCAGGGAGACTGTAGCATCAGCTTGTTCGAGGTTCCGAAGCAGAATTGAAGCTGTGATCGATGCTAATGGTGGTTATTTTGAGTAAATCTTGTTGATAGTATTGTAATTAACTCTGCCTGTAATGTTTTTTTGTCAATTCATTAAATTTAATAGATACAAAGAAGATTTTCTTTTTCCTTACGAAACTGTCAAATTTATCCCGAACACCCTGTGTATATATATATATATATATATATATATATATATATATATATATATATATTTTTTTTTTTTTTTTTTTTTTTTTTTTTTTTTTTGTGGTTCCTACTCGTGAACCATGGATGGACTAAGAATTTTTTTTCCCCATTTTTATCAGTTATACACTGTCTGTCCAAAAAGAAACCGAACTTTTAGAAAATAGAAGAAACTAGTGTCGCCATCTGCTGTATCTTTTTGTTGTCAAAAGTAGCAACCTTCATTAGTGTTGTGTCAACTGTTTATGACATTTGTTTCGTTAGAAGCCGAGTTATAGTGCCAAGAATGACTGTGTTTTGATGAATGGTCAGAAAATGAGTTTCAAACAGAGAGCTACAATTGACTTTTGTGTTAAACTTGGTAAAAGTTTTACCATAACGCATCAAATGCTTTAAAAAGCATATGGTGATGAATGCTTATCCCATACTCAAGTTGACTAGTGGTTTAAGTGATTTCAAAGTGGTCGTGAGATGCTTGAGGACGACAAAAAGCCAGGCCATCCAAAAACTGGACTGAGCGAAGTTAACATCCAAAAAGTGCATGATTTCATCAAAGAAAACCCGAAATTGTCCGTGAGATTGATTAAAGATGAATTGGAGATTCCAAAATCAACTGTGCACAACATTTTGACCAAGAGTTTGGGCCTTTGTAAATTGAATTCACAATTTGTTACCCACAAGTTGACCGACGACCAAAAAATGTATCGAATTGAACACTGCAAGGACCTCATTAAAACCACTCATAAGGACTCATGAAACGATCATTACTGGTGGCGAAACGTGGTGTTTTGAGTACGAGCCGAAACCAATAGCCAGAGTGCTGAGTTGAGACCACCAGAAAAGGGGCATCCAAAAAAAAAGTCGCTTGGAGAAGTCAAAAGTAAAGACGATGCTGATTTGTTTCTACGATTCCAAGGGCATTATCTACAAAGAATTCATTCCACCTGGCCACCCAGTCAATGGGGAGTTTTATCTTGAAGTTTTGAAGCGATTGATAGCGAGAATTCATTGCGTACGGTATGAATATCATGATGCAGGCAGCTAGGCACCATTTCATCGTTCAAACATTGTGAGACAGTTTTTGAGCAAAAACCAAGTTTGTGTGTTTGATCACTCACCGTATTCACCTGATTTAATACCCTGTGACTGCTTTCTCTTCCCCCGACTTCATTTGCTAATGAAAGGAAAGCGATACGACACCATTGAAAGCGTTCAGGCAGCAGTTCAAGCCACGACCCTCAACAGTATCCCAAAAACCGATATAAAAAACTCATTTAATGAATTATTGACCTTGTCAAATGCTGTATCGAAGCTGAAGGAGAGTATATTGATTGAAATAAATGATTTGAATAATTATAATGGGCCTGTGTTTTATTTTCTATCAGAAATTTGGTTTCTTTTTGGACAGAGGGTGTGTATGTATGTGTGTGTGTGTGTGTGTGTGTGTGTGTGTATATATATAATATTTTTTAATTTACTTATTACATAGTCTGGAAACCCTGCTCCAGAGACCAAACATGGAACTTTTTCAAGCCACTTCAGGTCTCCAGTAAGCAGAGCAGTGGTCTTTCACTGAGCAGTGAAATTCATCTCCCACCTAATGGAAATACCCTATTAATTTACAATACCACAAGAACAAAATAAATAGAATGATTTATTAAACTGTTTGATACTTTGCTAGATTTCAAACCAGCATCCTTGCTTGGTTATATTTTAAAAATATCTTGGCACTAAGAATCAAGTGATTATGGAAAAAGTTCAAAATTGTAATCCATATATGAACTAGCATCTTTCAGGACTGAATTTAAAGTCACTTATTTGACTGAATGTAGACATAGAATGACTACCTATTTTTGTTGCGGTTTATGGAGTGCTTCACTGCTAATCCTGGCTGCAGTAATAAACTCTTCGACTTGTAACAGTTAATACAACCATATAATATGCACAGAAATCGAAAAAAGTAAGATAAGAAAAATTGGAAGAAGAAGGTAAGATTGGAAAAACACAGCTGCATCCAGAATCCTCAACTTTGTTCCTCTGGAGATAGATCTATCCTTCCAGATTTTAGACAAGTCTCTGACTGTTATTTTAGCCATTCCTAACCTTTTTCTGGCATCTTCTGAACAGCAATTCATTCAGCAGTTCTAGTGGAGTACTTCAGAGTTCTGTACTAGGGCCATGATTTAATTTGTATGTCAGTGATATAGGGAAAGATTTAAGGGATATTCAGTTGTCATGATGACTGAATATCCCCTTTTGGAGAAAAAACTTGTCTGAAGATAGACCTAATTCAAGTCTAATTGCCAACTGGAGGAACTTTTTCTTAGCCTTCCTTTAACTGGTTCCCAACTTAATTGATCTCTGGCATGGTCAAGCTGGGTTTTTTCTCTTGGAAGCTCGGGGTTTTTTGTACCGTAAACTCAAGAAAATTGAGTTTACAGTACAAAAAAGTCTCTTCGTTGTTTCTGCTTATAATTAGTGATAGTCTTGATCCAGCTATCTCTGATTGCTACCATTGGAGATTGAACTGCCCACTCAGTTTCCAAAAGCTAAATTTGGTGGACAATAGTTGATGACGGTGTGAAGATTTCCTGCAGGAATGATTTAAATAAATTGGCATAGTCGGTGAAGAATAATGATTGCCAATTTAATGTCATAGTGGAACATTATACATTTTGGGTTAAAAAGAATATATACTGCATATCGTGTTGATGGTAATAACAATAACAAAATAACAATAATGCATGGCAAGAAGTTAGTTGATAGTGGCTGGAGAGTTGAAGTTCTGAGGGCATATTGCAAAAGTTTGTAAATTAGCTCAATCATGCATCCTTGTTTTTTTTTTTGCTATGATTTGGCTGCATCTTGACTTTTAAACAAATTTGGTCGTCTGGATTCTTTTGGGAATCAACAGGTGGTAAAGAGGATTCAGATGAATGACCATGCTGGTGACAGGTCTGTGGAAGGCTTATGAGGATAGATTGAAGGTATGCAGATTACAAAGTTTAGTTGATAAGCAGAAAAGGGGTTTTATAAAATTGATGCAAAAGAAATTTTCATTATATGAAAAATAGAAAACTTAGGGGGTCATCCGTAGAAGTTGCATAAGAGTGCAGTTAGTAACAGGTGTGAAGACAAGATTTTTGCATGGAGAGTAAGTTGTAAATGAGTGGAATGGATTGCCAAAATTAGTAGTGAGTGAGTTTAAGGAGAGTTATGATATGTTTTGTGTATATAAAAGTTAGTGTATGTCTACCACAGTGAGTTTTCAAACTCCACAGAGATCTTTCCCTCCTCTTTTATCTTGCAGTGTCAAGGATTTTCTCCATAGAGATATCATATAATAACAATAATGCATGGCAATATGCATATCTGAAAGCATTATAGGATGTTGAAACAATTTGATTTGAAATCAAAAGTCTCTGTATACGAGTAGCCTAGTCACGAAGACATTTCACATGTAAACATTTGCCAGCTCATTCTTATGTAAAGGATAACAGCTAGAATATAATTTCTTGTCAAGTATTATTTACTTAAAACAACATATGTGAACTACTTTGAATTCTGCTTTGGATGGAATGTAGGTCTTTTTGTCTAATATTGTTTTTAATTGTTTATACGCTTTGATTTTTTTGTGCTTTATGCCTCATGTTCATTACAGCCATAGGGCTGTAATGAACATGAATGACTGCAATGCCAGACCATTAAGTAAACAGTTCAAGGGGAGGGGGGGGGGTGTTATCTAGTGTACTAATTAGCGATATTTATTGCATATTAATAGAATCTGGTTTCTTTTTGGTAGGTTACACCTACCAAAAAGAAACCAGATAACCTACCACGTGATTGTGGGGTTCTGTGGGTTTGCTACTTCGCTTTGCATTTCTAGAAAGTGTGACATTTTGCTGTACTATTAGTTTATCAGCAAATGCAAAACAGGTTGACAGAATAAAAGTTAGCATAAATGTGGATGCAAAAAGACTGTATAAATAATGGAACAAAAATAAGCTAGACTGTAAGAAGGAAAGAACGTACAAATAAAGAAAGTAATGAGATTATAGAAGCAAAAGAAAGAAAGAAATGGTAGAAGGTAAAGTTTCTAGAATGCAAGATTTGAAGAATGAGTTGTTCAGAATGAAAATTGAAATGAGGAATATGAGTAGTGAAATTAGACATTTGGTGAAAAGGAATGAAAGAGTGCATAAGGATAGAATGAAGGAAAGAAGAGGTGACGAATGAAATGACTCGAGAACAGCAATGTTTGAACAATCCATTGGGGATGTAATTGAGAATCCACAAGGTCTGTTTTCTAGGAGTGAGAATGATTAAGATTATTGATACAGGTATCCCTTGCTTAACGCAGTTTTGATTGTCACGGCGAAATTAATTGCGGCAATCCCTTCATATATGCGCGTTAAGAGTTTTGATTAACACTCCTTTAACCCTGAGGAACTCGCAGCTGATCTGACAGATACAAGCAAAATGCTTAATATAAATATTCTCGCACAATTCAGTGTATAGCGTGGAGGTCATGAGTAGCTGTGCATTCATATGTAATGAGTGATATTCCGCACTATTTTTTGCTGTCAGTTTGGTTTTAACACATGTTATGTAAAGGCTTGTGACATTTGACAGTAAACTGTATCTGAGAGATACCGCGACCTCCGTGTCAGTATAGTATGGTTTAGTTTTTTTTTTTTTTAATTCTTTGTTCAATAATTCTTATATTGTAACTGAAAATAAATAAATGTCATGTATTACAATAGAGAGCCAAAGACTTATTTGTCATACATGTCCTCTAGGAGATGTGCTTTACATTTATGGAAAATAGTAAACAAAAGTGATCTGGAGCTTACTCCACCTTTACTACAGTTGCCCATAAGGTTGGTTATGCTTGCATCCGCTGAAACTTTACATATTTGGCACGAAACTCTTGTAGTTTCTATATTCAGCTATGAAATAACGTTGGATTCCATATCCACTTGATTTGTGCACCATCATGTATTATATTTGCAGTGTTTTTTCTTTGTGTTTTATTGCTTTTTTTTGCTGAAGTCTGGAGAGTCATTTTGCTTGTTATCATAGAATTTATGCCGATAAGAAAAAAAAACTAAAACTGTTCAAACGACTCTTGGTAACTTCTTTTGATAAAAAATTGCAATAAATAATGTAGGTACAAGCATTTATTAAACATTTACTTTCGTTCATTTTTTATCTTTCCTAAAAGAGTACCATATAAAACGAACTATTAGTACAGTAACGATCAGGGACGAATTGTACTTTTTACCATTGATTATTAGATTTGATGTACGCGGTAACATTGAGGGATTAATTAACTGTGTTAATCAAAGGATACCTTTACTTTGGATATGAGAAGTAAGCAAACAATAGAATTAGTGTTTCTGGTTGCAGGAGCAAATGACTTGGTTGGGCGTTGGGAGAATATAAGGATGGATATCAGTAGTGTAATCCTGTTAACTCAGTTGTGATCAGGACATGAGTTAGTAAGCACATGATGCATGACTAATTCTTACACTTCATGTTTTGAATGTAGTTGCAGTTTTACTTCCTGACAAACGTCCATGTTACATCGGATGAAGTATATTTTGATGGGAAGTATTATTAAATTTTTTTTTTTTTTCTACTTGTGTAAAATATATATATATGCATACATACTGTTCGGTGATATTTCACTGGGCTACAGGAAAATATTCATTTCTTTGCAGATGATGTAAAGCCTTGGAGAGTTATTAGCAATAGTACCAGTGTTTTGGCCCTTCAAGAAGATTTGTATAAGATGGAAGGGTGTGCAAATAAATGGGGATATCAGTTTAATGCAACTAAATGTTAGGCTGTGAAATTTGGGATCCGCAGATGGGATACTTCATACTCATTTCATGTGAATTATAGTGGAAGAAGCAAGGGCAATTGTAGATAGAAATTTGAAGTTCAGATGGCATTGTTGCAAAGATTTTTGAAGACAACCCAGAGAATTGCTGCAATATCGAAGAGAACATTGATCTTGAGAGATAGGGTAATATTTCCATTGTATAATGCTTTGATCAGACCATATATGAATTTCTGTGCTCAGCTCTATGAATTGAAGGGAATGAAATAACTTTGGTGAGGGTGCAGAGATGAATAACAAAAATGATGAGGACTGATCACTATCTTTATTAGGCTAGACTGAAGGCATGCAAACTACACAGTTAGGTGGATAGAAGATGAAGAAGGGAATATAATTGAAACATTTAAGCTGTTGAATGTTATTATTTGATTGATGCTGGGACGATTTTTCATTTGGTAAAATATGGAGAATGAAGAGGCACAAGGGGCCACCACTGGAAGTTGCAAAGGGAAGTAATCAGTAAGAGGATAAGAAGTGGGGGGTTATTTTGCATGGAGAATGGTAGGACATGCATTACCTGAGAGAGTAGTAAAAGTGTAAATGGTGAATGAGTTTAAGGAGTGCTATAATAGACCTTGTGTTTAGCATTGACCCCCCACGATGAATGAGTTATGACTGCATGGAGGTCAGGCAAATAGTAGTAATAATGCTGGGAAAAGTTATAACAGACATTAGATAAGAATTATGTTTGGAAAACTTATATACTTATTAGACTGCCACTTGCTGCTTTGGATTACACAAAATAATTAATTCAATCTCTAGATATTATTTAACAGTATTTAACAAATGCTTCTGAACATACTGCACTGTGTCATAGCTGCATTTAATCATGTGGCTGTTCATTGTGCAAGTTAGGGAAACATTTCACACCTCCTCTCTCTATCATAAAAGTACTCAGATTTTCTACCAATCTACACATCCACCTCAAAATCAACGTCTGTAGTAGCCTGACTTTTCAGACTACAGTATATCTAGTTGGATCTCACAGGAATGTAGCTGTTGTATTGATGAGCTGAGCATGCCATACAGCTTGCATTACAGAAGGGCTTTATTTTATGCTAGTTAGTTTTCTGAAGATGCTTGCATATAAGTTGGCTTAAATGAAACCAAGATTATTTATATATTTCAGTGAGATGTATTCCAAATGTACAGAAATTGACAAACTTTCATTCAGTAATAAAATAAATAAATAAAAATATTAACATAAACATGATATACATCATTAGTTGTGTGTTGTAAATAGGAGATGGTTGTTTGAGATTAGTGATCCAGCATTTTCTTGTGAACGTTTCATCACAGCCTTTTCTTTTATCTTATCAAACAAACTCTTTGCTTTATGACAAATAACACTGTGTGCATGTGAGCAGAATATTTCCTTCATTTAACTTGTCAACCTGAGAGTGCCTGTTAAATTTTTCCTGCTTGCAGTTTCCATTGGCTTTTGAATTTTATCAGCATTTTTTATAACTGATGTTACAGTGGAGCAGGTGATATGTAGCACCATGAAAACAGTAAAATGTGATTGCCCACCCTCCATTCTTCTAGTGACTTCCATTTTTCCTTCTAACATTACAGATCTGCATGGTCTTTGCAAATCAGCATAAAATCTAATCATTCTAAATCGATGGTCTACTGTATTTATACTGACTTATTAAGTTAGTTACATGCATTATGAAGTTTGGTTTATTCACATCCAGTGTTCTCTCAGATCCAACATCTCATACGGAAAGCTGGAATCTTCTCTTAGATGTTTACCTGTGTATAATCCCAATCCATATTGAAATCAGGGGAAACCAGCCTTCAGGTATTGCATCTAAATCAGTTCAACCCCCTAAAGTATCATCTGCATTTCCTCTATACTGGTTACATGCAGATCATAAATAATTAAATATCACAATTGATAAACATCATGAAATACAGATATTAACTACAACCTGCACACCAGGTAAAGCCTATATTTAAAATGAAGTTGTTCTTCATTGCTTCTGCAGAGGACATACTCATGTCACATGCAATTTCCTATTGAAGAATAATGATATGTACGTATATGAGTATTTACCGGTTTTCATCGTTCATTACATTTTATTAGACTGCCCTCACTTTTCTTTTGAGCATAGTCATTGTTTCCATATCTATCAGTCTATCAGAGCCTTATACATGTAAGCTCAAACAGATCTTAAATAGCCTTATCAGTTATATCTAATGTTTTTATATTTTTTACAGTACTAATTTATGTCATTGAATATAAAATATATTTTAAACCTGCATTGTATAAATTAATTTTTGATACTTTTGAGAATTTTATATATTTATCTAGACTTATATACAAAAGCTTCAGTCAGTCTAACAATATATTTATACATTTACTGATATAGCTTTAACCATAGACATGGCATTTTTCAAGTCCCATGCTCATGCAAGTTATCTTATTTCAGTCAAATTGGCCATTGAGCTTAGAAAATTAAAAGTATTTTGGGCTTAGAAAACCAAATAAATCTGGACTGGCCCAGCTTGGAGTTAACCCTTAGTGATAGAATTTTTGGGGATAATTTTGACTACCTCAAAGCATCTTCATATTGATTCAAAAAAGTTATGGAGCTTACATCATCCAAATCTCAATTAGCTATGGGCTTTCTGTTACAATTATTATTATTATAATGTGACACTTCCAGGGAGTCCAAAGACTCATCGAGGGAGAGTGTGCCAACAGCATTGAACGATTAAACTCCTTCCAACTACTAACCATGCTCAAAGTTGCTTAACTTTTTTGCTGGGCCATTAGTAGCAGAGGCTCTGCCAATCGATAATGATTGTCAATCCCTGCTTTTTCTTTGTGTAACTTGTTTCTAGATGGGCTCTAGTAACTTTTCTGAGTATTCCAACTATAAAAGGATATCTTTCTAGTTAAAAAATCCACTAAGTGGTAGTGACCGTGCATTGCCTGCTGAAACACCACCCTTGTTACAGACAGGAAGTTGCAAATACCATATAGAGATTCTGGCTTCTATTTCTTCCTCTCACTTTTTTTATGCTGTGTGAGTAATACTCTTCAAGGTCATGCCAAAGAGGCCTATTTCAAGGGATCAAAAGTAAAATGGTTCTGCAAGCCAATCACCAAATAGTACATCAGAGTAGAACTGAGAACACACCAAGAGGGTCCTAATCAGTTAATGCATAATCCTGTTGCCACATATTCTAGTCAGCATCGTACCTAGAGGAAAGGGAAGGTCCATGCATATGTGGGGCGCTCTGTCTAGGCCACATTATAGTGAGGAGACCAGGGCTCTCCCTGTGTATAGTTATGTCCCAGGGGTTAGATCTATTCAGCTATTCACAAAAAATGAACCATAAAAAGTACAATCAGTCATAATGTCATTACAGTTCAGCTCCTCAAAAACTATCTCCAACAAAAATTATGAAAAAAAGTTCTAACCTGAAAATATAAAGGACACCCAATCACTTTCATCCATTTTATTGATATTCATGGCATGAATGCTAACATAAAGGTGAATTGATAACCTGTGCAGTACTGTGGATAACTTCCTCGCTTTCACCATTTTTATCAAAGCAGAAATTTTGCTGATGATAGTATTCACTCTATTTCTCCTACTTGTTTGAAACCCTGTAGCACAAACATCCCAAGTTTAAAGAACTGCAACTGGTGTTTCCCCATACCATTCTTCAGGGAGATGAGCATAACCTAATGAACTTCAAAGCTACAAAACTCTTTTGTAGCTTTCAAGTTGATTTGGTTATTCTCATCTCCCTGAAGAATGGTAGCTTTACTACTTTCTCACAAAAAAGAATTTCAGTTCACCTTCTCCTATCTTCAATAATTAACACATTCCTGGACAGGATCAGATCTCTCTCTCTCTTCATGGATTGGCTTCTTTAATTAAATACAGGCAGCCCTCAGTTCTGTTCCTGAAAAAACGGGTGTAAACTGAATCAGCGTGAAACGAACCCAATTTTAATGGGAGATATGAAGTTTATGTTCCACGCAGTCAAAAAATATGCACATGAAGTATGTGTAACATTATTATATTTAAAGCTTTGATAATACATACATATATATTTGTTAAAATAAAATTATTAATAACGAAAACAAAACAAAATTATATACAAAAAATATGAAACTTCGAAAACATATATTACATATTTCTATGTTGAAGTTCCTGGTTTCGGATCACCTCCATTTTTTTTTTTTTTTTAAAGTATCCAGTGTTAACTGCCTAGATTTTCTTTTTCTTTCTTTAAGGAGTTCAGTGTAAGGTCGAATAGATGCGATTACACTCCGTTCTCAATCGTGGTCCATTTCGCAGAGTTCATCAGTCAATGTCTCTATGCTTGCAAGGATGCCTTGTAAATCAGCCGTTTTCATATCTCTCAGAGGACCTGCTTTGTTTTCTTTCTCCTCCTTTGGATGTTGACTTAATTGTTCAGCTAAGTCTTCATTGGAAAGCAGTTTATCATGGTTCTCTAAGACTTCTGTCACATCTTCAGCTGTAATATCGTACAATCCACCTCTCACACAAGCTTGGTAACATCTTCAATAACATTTTCCTCTTGCTCTAATTCCTCGAAGTCGTGCATAAATGCTGGAAGAAGTTTTCGCCATGCTCCTTTTAAACACTTTGCTGACACATTGTTCCAAGCTGCCTCGATGTTGTTAATGCCCTTCAAAATATCGAATGACCGCCAGTAGTCTTTAATAGCTTTTCCTGAAGTGTCCAAGACTCTTACCATTTCCATAAATGTTATATGGAGGTAATAGGCTTTGAAGATTGATATAATCCCCTGATCCATCGGTTGCAAAAGCAATGTTGTGTTTGGGGGCATGTAAATACCCTTAATATCCAATGGTGTTCTTACTTCAGCAAGGTTTTAAGGATGTCCAGGGGTATTATCCAAGAGAAGCAATGCCTTGGCTGGCAAATCATTTTCTTTACAGAAGCGAAGCATGGCAGGACAAAAATAATTTGTGTACCAATCTATAAAAACGTCTTGTTTAACCCAAGCTTTCTTGTTCCATTTCCAATAGACTGGCAGCATGGCTTTTAGATCCGTGAAGGCACGTGGTGTCTGTGAATGGTACACCAACATCGGTTTAAACTTCAGAGTTCTGGAGGCACTTGCATCCAACAAAAGCGTAAGTCTATCTTTTGCAGTTTTAAAACCTGGAGCGGAACGTTCTTCACAGGAAATGAAGATGCCTGATGGTAATTTTTTCCAGTAGAGCCCAGTCTCATCGACATTAAAAATGAGATAAGGAGGATAACTTCCTTGTTCTATACAGTCTTGAAATTCTTTAGAAAAAGCAGCCGCTGACACAACATCTGCACTTGCCGCCTCACCACATAATTTGACACTGTGGCACTTACTTTGAGACTTAAATCTCATGAACCAATCTTTGCTTCCTAAAAATGTTTCTTCACCTCCATCTGTCTTTTTAAGATCCTCAAAAATTGTTTTTGCTTTCTCAGTTATAACTGCCTGCATCAGAGGAATGTTTTTCTGATTCAAGTCATCTACCCATAACGATAATTTTTCCATTTTTTGATGAAGTTTACTCCTGCTATAACTTACATGTTTTGCATTTAGTGCTGCCATAGATTGTTGCGCAGACTGTTTTATTCTATCTGCATTTTTCATAATTGTAGTAACAGTCGATGGAGGTGAGTTCATACTTCTACAGGCAGAAGCACGTGTCTGCCCATCTTCCATTCTTCGAATCAACTCCATCTTCTTTTCAAGTGTGATTGATTTCCACGCCTTCTTAACACTAAGTTCTGTTAATTTTTCTGCACTTCTATTATCAGACATGGTATGTAATTAAGTACTTTATCAATTTAAATATGTATGTATGTAAAAAAAATTAAATAGAACAATTAGGTAGATTCAACATTAAAACTAGGTTTGATACATATATGTCGTAGTAACTCGGTAAACACTCAAACACTAGAGTGCCTGCTAGTGTTGTTTCTCAGTCAACCACACTACAGTAAGAAAGGATGCGCAGGAAACTGGCGTAAACTGAGGGCTGCCTGTATATTTAATAACCTTTTCTGAATTGTTTTTTCTGGTAAACAGTACTAAAATAAAAGTTTGATGTAAGATTCTATGTATGACATCTCTCTTCCCCTCCTCTCTCTCTTGCCTTTCATGTTATAAACATCAGTAGGGTCCTCTAAACAAACAAGAATTTTTTATCCCCTCAAGGTACTACTTTTCACTTTATCCAGCAGCTAACTTTGTACAAATCCCAAATTTGCGCAACCTTAGAATACTCTTCGCATGTTCAGACATGTGAATAGTGATAAACCAAAGACCTACCTAAAAATAATTGATACCAATTCAGAGGGGAGAGTATTTAGCTGTCCTCTGGATTGTTATCAATTATTTGGTGCACCACCACCATTCACATGTTTGATCCTTCTCTCAGTGTCTCACTTCAAACTTCTTCTTTGACCCATCTCCTATCAGAGGTCGGCAAATTTTTAGCCATCTTCAGCCACTCGAACAGTTCCTCAGAACTCATGCCAGTCTGCGATGTCTGCCGGCCATGATTTTCTTCATCTCTCTTGTTCTCTTCTTCCAGTTATCTTCCCTATTATAATCAATTGAAGTATCTTATATTTTTCATTGCAAACTAGGTGACCAAGATATGCAGTTTTTCTTCTTTTTATGGTATCTAAAAGTACATGTGATTTCCCCATTTCTTCCAGTATTTCTTGATTGGATGTTTTTGCTGTCCATGGGATTTTTAATATTGGTCTATATAACCACATCTCAAAAGCTTAAGTTTTTTTTATCGATGTTGTCTTCTTACAGACCATACATAGCATTTAACCATGCATACTGTAAGCTTTATATTTAAATTGCAGTTACACATTATTGATTTCAGCAGGAGAAAATGTTTTCTTGCCATTTCAATTCTAACTTTTATTTCCAATTCTGAATTGCATTTTTCATGTAACCAGCATCTGATATATTTAAATTTTGTCATTCTTTCTCTTTGTTTCCTGTCTAAAAAAAGTGCTGAATTAAGAATTAGTTTTTTGCTTATAACCATGAATTTAGTTTAGTGATATTTATTCTTAATCTCCTTTTTTCACTCTCTTCATTCACTAGTTCCAGAAGATTTTGTTGATCCTGAACATTGTCAGCCAGGAGAGCTGTGTCATCAGCCTATTATATGTTGTAATTATAGTCCTATTATAATTGAAGCCTTTGGCTCTTCATATATCTAACTATTATATGTTGTTGATCAATTCACCATTTACGTTAAACCCTTTCTCTCTTTCTTTTAAGGTTTTTTGAAATATGGCTTCTGAGTATATATTAAAAAAGGAGAGGTGACAGTACACATTCTTGCCTTACTCCTCGTTTGGTGTTAATGGAGTCTGTAATAATGGCATCAACTTTAACAGATGCGTTTTGGTTCCAATATAAGTTTTCAATGATCCTGATGTTTTTACCATCTAATCCAATTATTTTTAATAATTCAGTCATTTTAGTAAGTTGGACTCTGTCAAATGCTTTCTCAAAGTTGATGAAGCAAAATCATTGTTTTGGTCACTTCATTTTTGGAATAAGATTTCAGAACAGAAAAGTGCCTATCTCGTTCCCAAGCCATTTCTAAAGCTGAACTGGGTATCATTGATGGTGTCTTCACATTTTTGTATATTCTTTTTTGAATTATTTTCAGAAATATTTTGAGAACATGACTCATTAGATTGATCATTCTATAGTCATTACAAGTTTTTGCATTTGCTTTTTTAGATAGCATGATGAAGGCCAACTGTAACCACTTCAACCACATTTCACAAATCTGTTTTATCTCAGTGCCTTTTTTTACATGTGCATTCCTAGATTCTTCTCCACTGTGCTAGTGTCCAATATTCTTTTAGAGTCCAACTTCAAACTCACCAAACCTTCTCTGCTTCCTCTTCTTTCATTGTATCTATCTCTGTTCTCTTGAATAATCTTCCTATTATAGTATCTACTAACAGTTACAACCTTCTGTTTTTCAAGAAAAATATCAGTAGGTCTTGCCACCACTTGTGTCTGGAATTGATACATACACACATACATACATATATATATATATATAAATTGTATAGCAAACTTTATTTGTAATTTTAACTGCATGAAATAAATTTTCATTACTCTTAGAAAATTTAATATATTCAAAACCCTTAATAGTGATGTCATTTTAATGTAATATACATATTTTTGTGCTTAAGAAATTGTCGTTATTAACCACATAGTGAATAATCAGCTACATTTTGAATTTCCTGCTTGTAGCTTTTACAAAAGCTGATGACATGAGACTTGAAATATATGTTGCAAACTAAATATAAATAAATAAAATAAATTGATCATACTGTGATTCCTGAAGAAAGCATAGATACTCAGATCTCTTAGTATCTATGCTTCACCTTTATTGATAATAGTTGAGTTGTGGGTTACCTACAATTTCAAGACTTCACTGTGAGAGTACACCATAGCTGGTGCCATCTGCTATTCCTGAATCCTAATTGACTAATTTTCTGAGTTGTGGGGCTAAAATCCTGAGTTTCTGTATGTGGAGATTCGGTTCAAGCACATACAGTACAGCTTGGTTCAGGCACATACAGTCCTAGGGACTGTATGTGCCTGAACCAAGATCAACTAACCAAGAAACTGCCTGGAAAAAAAAAAAAGAAAGAAAGAAAGCCCAGAAAAGTGCCAGTAATATGCAGTCTAGCAGAGTTAGTACCAGGAACAAGAAATTATATTCTTGTTTTATTTCATCAGTGAGCAGAAAAAAGTTTGCATGTAACTTCACCGATAGGCTATTGTGTGTGTACTAAAATTGTAATTTTAATTACAATTTTATATATTTATATTGACAGTTGACTTCATGTCAAATTGCCATGGTATGGCATAATGCACATCATACTTCCTTTCAGATTTGTATATTTTGGAACAGTTTGATGTGAATTCAGCATATATACATCTGGCCTACTTCACATGGTGACTTTCATTTACTTATGTTTGAATATAGGATAAAAACAGGAATGTAATTTGTCAGATATAATTTACTTTCTGACCAAGCGAAAAATCTTGCTGCAACTATCTCTCATTCAGAGTATTTTAAGAATATAATTATTCACTATTTTCCTACTTGTATATAGAAATATAATTTGCCATCAGTTTAACTTTTATTATCCCCACAGGTCTAGCTCCAACTGAAAAGACATCAGTAAATATTGAAATTGATCTTGGTAGTGACCCTTCCTTTAATGCCTTGCTTACACACACACACCTGAATGAAAGTATGTAGTGTATATTGAGCAATGTGATGTTAATTTGGCTACTTATATATATGAGTAGCTTAGTCATGAAGTTACTTCATGTGCAAACTTTTATTTCCTATTTGCTTCACTGTAGGATAAAAATGGAGTATATAATTTTTTCCGTCCTTTTACAGAACCATTTCTTTGCGCTGCCCCTAAACACCTCCCCAAACGGGTAGCGGGCCCATTGATGAAGTTTCCTCTAGCAGAGTGGTGTCTAAGGGAGACTGTAACATATTTTTCGAACGCGTCCCTTGGTAACCCGCGCGACGGAGGATGCGGTATGAACATTTTTTGATGGCCTGATCATGTTACAGTGTTTGACAATGTCCTGTTAGCACAAGACAGAATGACATAGAAAAATAGGAAAGATTCCCCTCGAATACTCTAATAGCATTCAGGGGAAGGAGCAAGAAGAGAAGAAAGAAAGAATCAAGGGAGGAAGAGGAGGGACCAGTCTACAGATAATATAACAGATGTATATTACATGAAGTAAGGCATGGTCCAGCATCAGGTATCTCGGGTTTGCCACACCCGTACTCACTAAAGTGAGCCCCTGAGGAAATATAATTTTTTGTGAAGTTTAATTTACTTTCTGGCCAAGCAAAATAACTTGATATAGCGTGCTCTGTGGGGATGATATCATGCTCTACAAGTCTAGACTGTTCACTGTTTCCTGATTTATATGTTATATTTCTTGCAACAAACAACTGCAGATCTCCCCAGATTATGATAGTAGTAGTACTTGAAAAGTTTACATGTAGTAGTAGTACTTCATATATCGTGTGGCACATAAATTAATATATATATATATATATATTTACCTCTAGCTGTTTAAATTATGATCTAAATACTTGGCTTTGCAATAAAGAACAAATAATCCAACAAATTTCAATTATAAAATTGATTCCTACTATATTTCTCAGAAATATAGCAAGACTGGTATATTTGTGAGAGATATGGGGTGGGGGGTGAACCAAAAAACTTTCATTATCCTTTTTTGATAATACTCAGATCTTCTTTAGGTAATATAAAATTGCTATAATTAAGATAATCTTTCTTTGCATTATAAATGTATCGCATAAGTATATATTCATCAGCATCTAAGAAATTAAGCTTTTTCTCTTTCATTTCAGTCTTTGACTTCCAAGTTTGCTAGTTGCATCAGGTACTCAGTGGTAGTAATAGCTTTTAATTGAAAAAATTTAGGTCCAAATTCTGTTTTTGATACAAATAACATTATGAGATCATCTCAGTTGAAAGTGAGCTAGCTTGTCTTTTCCATCCCAGAAACTTTGCTCCTTGCTCCTCTGAAAAACAAAGCTTGAACAAAGAACACTCAGTTAACAGATAACTTACTGGTTTTGTGGCCTTTTAAGCTGTTCTTCCAACCAATTCAATCCCTTACTACTGAAACACAGAACAGTGTGTTCACATCTATTTGCTGACTATTTTATTCATACTAGAAGATATGTTTCTAAATTCTGCCTAAATGCATGCCTATTCCAGTTACAAGCATTCTCTAATCACTGTTCCAGAGACATTCAGCTATCTAGTGCATGTACTATCTAAAAATATTTTCACCCACTAGCTTGTAGGCCTTTCATCATACAGTTATGCCAGCAAGGTATGTGATATTATTGGGTCCATAAACATCTATATGATCATGAATGAAGAAGATTGCTAAATCTCACAAAGTAATGTAAAGTACTATGACATTACACTGAGATTAACTTTCTTAAACGATACTGAGATCAGTTGTGTGTGTGTGTGTGTGTGTGTGTGTGTGTGTGTGTGTGTGTGTGTGTGTGTGTGTGTGTGTGTGTGTGTGTGTGTACACACACACATAATGTTCGTTAACGTACTTATTAAAAGGAAATACACCATTTCCTTCTGAGGATTAACTTCATGAATTTAGCTTTTCTAATTAATTCTGCAGAGTTTAAGTGATTATTATGCACATACCGGAGATATTTTACAATTTGCATTAAATCTTATGTGCACGGTTAGCCTAGTGACTGTGTGCTTCGCAACCATATGCCTGGGGAAGGAGTGTCCTAGGTTTGATTCAGTCGGTGACATGAGGAGCTGAAGGATCTTCCTCGGCCATAGCCAAGTTAGCCGGTCTTGGACAGTAGGGTTTTTTCCCTCAGTTTATCCTGGGGGTTTTCATCCTGCAAAGCAGGTAAACCATCCTTGAGAACTCAACACTACAGACATAGGATGCACCAGGGCGTAGGGCTGACCACCTTATCCTGTGAACGATTTGAAGTCCGATGATTAATAAAACTCTCAACACCACAAGGTAAAAGAGGGAAAGGAAGATGAGATTAAATCGTATCATGTGACAACTCATTTCTTTTCTACTACATGCATACCCTATTTGTCTTGAAGCGTAATATCGATCTCGGCAGGTCTCTTGATGTTTTAACAATAATGGTGTGAATGTGTGTGTGTGGGGTAGGGGAGAGAATAGAAGGTGAAGCCTTTAGTTTTCTTTCTTAATGAAGTTGGTATTATAGTTTTTAGCATGCTATAGCACCATAATGGACTAGTTTCTTCTTACTCCCCTCTTCTCCCCCCCCCCCTAAAAAAAAAACTTAGTGATTGAAAAATTAAGATGCAAAGTCCACACGTGCCATGTGTGTGTGTGTGTGTGCTGTATTCAGGTGTACTAGGCTCAATATAATATGGTTCACAAACTGGTTCCATTGCACTTTCTAATTACAGATATACTGTTATAATCTCATTAGTTTTATGGTCCATCATTGGTATATACAAGAGTGAGCTGAAAAGTTGATTATCACCATAAAGGAATCGAGGTAGAACCATGTAAATTACATGTTATTCTACATATTTCCCAAGAAGTGTTATACACTTGTTACTATGCTGCTGCATCATTTGCAATCCTCTGATAAAAAAAATCCCTTGTTGCGAAAACCAGTCCTCGGCTGCAAATATGACCACATCATCTCTGGCCAATTTTGTTCCTTTCAAGAGTTTCTTTAGATTTGGGCATAGAAAATAGTCAGATTTCGCCAGATCTGGCAAATAGGATGTGTGAGACACATTGAAAGCCAAGTTGTGTATTGTCTGTTGGATTTTGTGAGCAGGTGCATTGTCCTGCAAAAGCAACATGCCTCTGCTCAGTTTTCCCATGACATTTTTCTTTCAGAGCTGATGAATAAACTGCTGTAACTGTTTCACATTTTTTGAGATACTTGGTAATGATTACATCATTCATACCCCAAAAGCCAATGGCAAAAACTTTCCCTGCTGACTTTTGGGTTTGGAACTTCTTTGGCCATGGAGAACCTTTCTGCATTGGCTGTTGTTTGGTCTCTGGGTCATAATGATGAAGCCATGTTTCATCAAGAGTCACAATATTTGCCAAAAAAATTTGCACCTGATTTCTCAAAATGAACTTAAAATCCCTTGAGATGACAGTACACGCTCTTTGGTCAGCATTCAAACATTTGTATATGTTTGAATGCTGACCAAAATATTTGGATATGTTAAAAATCCACTTTGCTGAGAGCTTCTGCATGTCCAGATGTTGGTGGGTAATGACCCCATCTCATTCCCTGGATATCCCGAGAATTTTTGCAATGTTTTTGGTTGGTATGGTCTATCATCAAAAATCGTGGCATGTACTGCATCGATATTTTCCGTTGTGATCGCTGTAGAAGGTCTCTCTGATCTTTTGTGCATCTGTTGTCTCAGGATGCCCAGTTTTAAACTTGGCCACCCATCTGGCATCTGTTGGATATTCTGGTGCATAGTTCACCAAAGTCTCAAACAAAGTTTGGTGAATCTCAGTTACTTCTTGCAGCATGAAAAACTTGATGACTACTTGCATTTCTGTGTCTTCAAATGTCTTGAAAACCTCTGACATACTTTCTTAATGTATATCTTAAAAAAGAACAAATTATTGCAATTTGATGAAACATAGGGTTAAAGGGTTTTAATATATGTTCTTTCTCATGGTTATAATATCATTTTTGTTCTAGGTGTTTATCAGAACTTTTCAGCTCCTCTCGTATCTTTTGTTTAAAAGAGGAAACAGTTTGCATGTTGAAAGATTTAATGAGAAAATTGCCTTTGACAAAAAAAAAAAAAAAAAAAAATGTTGTACACTATTGTCCAACATTTCATCTCCCGTACTGGATCACACAGGTAACAGAATATGGAAAATTATATTCTTGTTTTAATCTTTACCCGTGCACAAAAAAAGTCTTAAGTATCTTCACGACTAGTCTGCTTGTGTATATTAGGCTATTGACTTCATGTTAGTTGCCTTGTTATCTCATAATTCAAAGCATACTTTAAATTGGATGTGTTTAATGCTATGTATTGTGGTAAGGGTCACTATCTAGACCAATTTTGACATTTGTTAACAATTTCATTGGTTCAGTGCCTTCGGATTTCAAAAACCCATGAATGACCTTTTTAGGTCATTCATGGGTTTTTCATGAATGAACTTTTGTCCGAGCTCATGAAACGATCTAAAAAGGTCATTTCATGAGCTCGGACAAAAACTTATACATGTTTACTGAATCTCTTACCTCCATCGAACAAAGTATGCCGAACCTTGGCCTCACACAGCCACATCCCGCTGCTACACCAAGTCTCAGGTCAGTGCAGAAGCAGGCCATCCCCTCTCCCCTCTCCAGGGCAGTTACCATATGGACATTATAAAAATGTCATCAACGGGAGGCCAGACCCAGAAAGATACCAGGGTTGAATCTCAATATAGAAGTCATATATTTCCCATATACAAGTTGTAAAATAGTGTATCACTGTATTATTAAAATATACTGGATCAGAGAAAGTTGTAGGAAGTTTTTTCATTTGGTTATTAAGCATACCAAACACCACAAGAAATTATATTGTTTTAATTTTTACCTGGGTGTAAGCAAACAAAGTTTGTGCACAAATGGAGACGAGCTGACACAATTGAATAAATTGAGTTAGTTGTTATTCTATTTGTTAATTGTGTCCACCTGTGTTTTTTGGTATGACTGTGATAAAGGGTCAAAATTTTACCAGTAACTAAATTTTTTCATTTGTATGTGAAAATCACATGGATCATTTTGTCTTAATCATCATCATTCAAGTTCCTCTCCTAAGAATCAATGGCTCATTGAGCTAGGGGCCTTTTAGGTCACACATTGCCTAAATACTTATTACATCCTTCCTTAAAAACATCCACAGTAGTCCATACTACACCCCATGAGAAGTTCCTGGATGACACATGTTTCTTAACTACACCATGACTCAGCTTCCAAGAATGACCCAGAATTCTCTCTCACCTTCTCAGTCAATTATAAATTCTCACTTGCGTGTTTCTGTCGCATCTCTTCTTCTTTCCATCTATTCCTTAAACTTTGAGACCTGATTTCTTTAGTTTCTTCCTCATATGCACTGTTCCTTACGCCAGATATTGTCTTGGTTACTCTTTGCTGGATTTTTCCATTTATCTCATTTCCTGTGGATCCAGGTGACATTTGAGTCCTATAGTCAAGATGAGATTTTATCATCATTTTGCTATACATGGCTTATCAAGTCCTTGTGTGTTGAAAGAACTGTTTTATTACTTCAAATTAGTCTTCTCTTCAACATTTCAGTTATCTCCAGTGATGATATAACTATCTTAGAAATATAGACCTTAAACTTGAAATCTGTTATTACTGTTACTTCTCTCACTTCATTGGCCAGTTTTAGCAAATTATCACTAATATAATACTCTGTCTGCAGTATTCCCAATGCAAAAATCTATAACATTGCATTTAGTACACTGAACTGTTGTTATTCATTGTCATCTGCTCATTGACCCAGTTTGTCCAGATCATTCTGCAAGGATTCTGTATCATAAAGTCCCTTATCACCTTTGCTAACTTGATCCGTTGACAAATACTTGTATGCTACTGCCAATCCTAATATTAAACAAAGTTAAACGACAATCACTCAACTACAGAATCCTGTAATAACTCACTGGTCTTTTTCTTTTTAGATAACACCTCCATACATTACTCTGACATCTATTAGTCAACTATTTTCTTATTTATGTCACAAGTCTACTTTGCAGTCCTATCCCTTTTTATAACATTTATACAAAAAATGTTTGTATAACAGCCTCCAGTGTTGAATCCTACTGAATGCCTTTGCAAAATTCAGAAGCATTGTGGGCTATCAATTCCCCTTATCCAACCCTACAGTCACCATATTATAAAATGTGAATGGATTGCTACACCAGTACTTTTTACCAAAACCATGATGTCTGCTATGGAGGATCATTGTGTTACCTGCCCACCTCTGGATGCAGATCCCAGTTTTCTCCATACTGACCGGTCCAGTGATACTAATTAGTGGTCAGTAATTGGTTACTTCTATACCAGCTCCACCCCATGTATACTAGAATTATCTTGCCTTCCTACCATTCATTTGAAATCTTATTCATACTGGAATCAGTTTGAGTAATGTACAACTTATCAAACTTTATCCTCTCATCTCATTCCACCTTACTAAAGTGATTCGTTAACAACTCTGCTCTTTCTAAAGCATCTGATACTTTCCTACTTTTGGCATTCTCTAAGGTTATTCTTCCTTTTTCCTTGACATGTAGAGAAAAAAATTTTCAAGATTTTCTTTTGCCAGTACGGCAACTGCTTTTAGAATACAATCTTGTCTTACTCACCTTAATTATTTACTCTCCTAGCCTGCTTTTTTATATTGCTCCTGAGTTTGATCTTCGACATTTTCTTTTAATGCAGCTCTTGCTGCAAAGTCTTATTCATTCATGTAACTTCCATGCAATATGTTCTCCCAACTGTAGAGATGCAGTCAAATTCAGCTTCCAACATACATCCTATGATCCTTAACATGCTCTACTGATTCTGCTACTATCCAGTTTTTCATACTAGGGCATTGCTTGAAACCGTCAGGCCGTCATAATCACCTGCCTTACAGTTGCATGTGTGTGTGTGTGTTGATCATTTCTAAGTAATTGCTACCTCCCACTACATAATCATTTGGATGCAAAACCACTACCTTATTTATATGCGGATGCTATAATAGATCCGATATTCTTACACTACAAGTTCCATCCATCAATGTGATACTTAAAGCAGGTATCCTTCACTAAACTCACTTTTCTTCATCTTGAATGCTTTCTTCTTCAGTCTATATCCCCATAGGAGATATCCCACACAAAGATAGTTTTATTTATACAGGGGATCCTCGACGTGTCATTTCAACTTTATGGCGGTAATCCCATAAATAATTTTAAAAATAAATTTCGACTTGAAGCAGCGTGGTGGAAGAATGTTCCGTTACGCAGTGTTTGTTTGGAAGAGGTGGTGTTGCTTGGGTACCACGTGCTTTGTTTACATCTGCTCTCTCACTTTTGTGTTTGTGTTTTTTTTGTGATGTTTTACCCTTCAATATGGCTCAGCCTCAATACTACATTCTGGACTATTATCAAGGATAAAGTTTGCATCCTTGAACACATGAAAAGATTGGCACCCATGAAATCGCCTGTTATTACGAAAAAACGTAGTAGGCTCATGATTGAGATGGAAAGGCTTCTTGTTCTTTGGCTGGAAGACCAGCATCAACGCCGTATCCCAATTAGCCTCATGTTAATTCAAGAAAAGGCGAACAGATTGTTTGAGGCATTGAAAAGTGAAAGGGGGAAAACGAGTGCAGGTGAAGAGTTTAATGCTAGTAAAGGTTGGTTTATGCTGTTTAAGGCTCGGGGCAATTTACATAACCTTAAGGTGCAAGATGAAGCTGCTAGTGGTGATGATAAAGCAGCTGGTGAGTTTCCTGAGGGCTTGGCTGAGACAATAAGGGAGTGGGGCTACAGTGCTCAACAAGTGTTTAATGTGGACGAGACAGGCCTATTTTGGAAATGTATGCCTAATCATACCTATATCGCCAACGAGGAGAAGGCAACACCAGGCCATAAAGCTAGTAAGGAGAGACTGACATTGCTTCTTGGGGCTAATGCTGCTGGCGACTTAAAACTGAAGCCCTTGTTGGTCTATCAGGCTGAAAATCCAAGGGCACTAAAGGGCATTTGGAAGGGTCAACTGCCTGTCATCTGGAGGTCCAATAAGAAGGCATGGGTGACACTTCAAATCTTCGAGGACTGGTTTACCAACCATTTTGTGCCAGAAGTTCAGAGGTACTGTACAGCCAAGGGTCTGCCCTTTGAGGCTTTGTTAGTGCTAGACAATGCCCCTGGTCACCCTGCCCACTTGGATGATGACTCTCACCCTAATGTTAAGGTGGTTTACCTTCCACCAAACACCACAGCCCTTTAAGGCCTACTACCTCCACAGGACATTTGCTATGGCTTTCAGGGCAACTGAAAAAGACAGGAACTTAACCTTCAAAGACTTTTGGAAATCATATAGCATTTATAATGCCATACAAAACATTGAGCATGCGTAGGATGAAGTGAAGCAGACAAATTTGAATGGTGTGTGGAAAAAACTGTGGTCCCAGTTTGTGAATGATTTTCATGGCTATGAGGAGACAGTTGAGGCTGTCACAGAGAAGGTTGTTGCCCTGGGAAAGCAGATGAATTTGGAAGTGGAGGCTGAAGATGTCACAGAGCTTCTGGCATCTCATGGGGAGGAGTTGTCAGCAGAAGACCTCATTCAGTTAGCGAAGCAGCTGATTGAGGAGGAGGAAACGGTTTCAAACCCAGGGGAATCATCACCAAGGGCTTGGCAGAAGGTTTTACCCTCATTGAGGATGGGCTGGCCAAGTTTGAGGCTGAGGATCCCAACACTGCTAGGTACACAAAGGTTTTCCAAGGGGTTATGGATTGCCTGCAGTGTTATAGGGAGATATACGAGGAGAAGAGGATGGTATCATTCCAGACTAGTCTGGAATGTTTTTTCACGAAGGTAGAGAGGCCTGCAGCAGGTGCAGGTACCTCAACTGTCTCTTCAGTTCCTCTTCCAGCCTCTCCATCTTCTTCAGTTGAACATAGGAACGGATCTCTGACGTAACTCGAGGACCCCCTGTATCTATGTATAGTATGAATAATACAGAGTTGGGTGCATCTACAGTCCAGGATCATCTGGAAAGGAATGTCTGTGCAAGTTTGCAGTCCTCTCAGGTGATCCTGGCCTGTAGCAGCACTCAGTTATGTATTTTGTTCTGTTAACTTTATTACCTGTAGGTAATCTCTTTTCTAGTTGGATTTAATCCCAATGCAACCGTTAGCAACACTCCCCACCTTTCTATCCTACTTATCCTTCCTGAATATATTTTACTCATCACCTTCTAATTCTATGAGGATATCCTCTTCTGTTAGCTAGTCTCATTGATGCTAATAATTTCATGTTGTTTACCAGTGCTAAAAATCGATCATCTTGATTCCTCATGCTTCCATTATTAGTGAACATGTATGATAACCAGCTACTATGCTGAATCATATTCTTGGAACTCTTAAAACCTGACTGATTCAAATAAGTATGAATTAATTCATGAACCAAAATTCTTATCCAATTGCTGCCGTCATTGCTTTCCTTGTCAAACAGCCTAATTCCATCATACATATGGTGTTATCCCTTTCATACCGTTATTTTCTCTCTCTCTATCTCTATGGTAACAGTCTGTCTTTCACTTACCAAGTTCTCATGCAGCTACTGTATCATTCCTAGTTTTCCTGATTGCGTATATTCATTCTTTAAACTAGCTCTACACACACATTCTTGAATGCCAGCAATATATTATTTTCTAATATCTTCATTTTTTAATATGATTCTGCTACAAATGACATCTGTTCACCCTTAATTTTTCTTAGAACTGTTCGATCCATAAGTGAAAATTAGTTTGGAAACTGTCTTGTATAATGTAGTTATACTGCTTGTATAATGCTTATTTTTTATTCATTGTCTCTCAGCCGCACCTATCCCACTGAAGCCAATCAGCTAATCTAGCTCATGTTCTTATCATGGCTTCTTGCTCATACAGGTTACTTATCTTGATACCCTAAGGAAAGCTTATTACCAACTTCATTTCACATGCAGAAAACACAACCAAAAGCTTTTGAATAGTCTCTGAAACATAGAAAGTCTAAACTATGTACTTCTCAATGATCTGCCAAAGGCAAATGATCTGATTTCTGTTCTGGTACCTTTCCTGAAACCTACCTGTTTTTCAGGCATCTCATTCTCAACTTCAACCCCACTCCTATTTAGAATAATCTTTAGTAGATTCTTGCTTGCAACTTAAGCTAATAGTTCTATAGCTTTTGAAGTCCTTCATATCTCCTTTCTTGTACTACAGTATGAATACTGTTGTCTTCCAGTCTTTAAACCATACTCCTGATCCATATCTTTATAATCAGTCTATACAATACTGTTATTCGTCCATTTCCTGTTGCTTTAATTCTGCCATGATTCCATCTGCACCTGAAGGGGGGGTAACTTGCTTAACTGCTCTCTCAACCTCATGTCTGAGTGAAGATGGTTCCTAATGAAGATTCCCCTTGGGAAGGAGTCTCTTCCAAATTTTCTTCATCCTCTCCATTGTACCATTCCTCACAGTGCTATATCCATCTACTTTTGATCTTGTGCTTAAGCTCACGAACTTGTACTTAAGTTCGTGAACTACTTAGACATCCTTTTGTAATTGTGCCTCCTCATCTCACATTGTATCCTCACTTTTCTTGACATATTTGCCTTGATTAATGTGTTTTCTGAATCTCTTTGTAATCTTATATTTTTTCAGTCCATGTCTTTTTATTTCTTCAACTTCCCACATTGATTCTGAAATTCATGCAATTCTTGGTCTTCTTGTTACACCTGGATGTTTTTTGGCTCTTGACTCCATCTCACAGTATTTTGGTGTGTTCTCATCAGTATCCAACCTTTTTTGTAGTTTCTTCTGTGAACCTTCTGGGATTTCTCTGACACTCCATCTAATGGATGTGACTGACATGAAAGGTTTCACAGTAGAAGGCTTACTTTGGTTCTAATTAGATGATGGTTTGTGTCACAGTCTCCTCCTGGACAAGTGTGAACATCAAAAATGTTTGTCTTCTATAACTGCAGTGACAGGATATAATCAGTCTAGTGCCTCAACCTATCAGTGTTTGGTATCAAAGTAAGGTATGTTGTGGATGCTTCTGGAAGCAAGTATTGGTAATATGTAATCTTTTAGCATGGGTAAATTCTGGCCATCTTTTGCAAGTGTTATTACATACACACACTCAGGCCCTAACTGTCATGCTCTTTCTCACTTTTGCATTGAGGTCTCTTAGAATGAAGAGAACATCTCTCTCATTGACAAGTAGGTTTTCATAGAACCCCTTTCTCTCTCTTCATCAGGCCTGTCTGTGTGGAGGGCATGAACTACCAAAATTGAACACTGATAAGATGAGCCTTAAGTCTGATAAAAAAAAAAAAAATCTTGACTTACCTTTCCTCTGTAATACATGTATGCCATGCTGCTTTGAATTTTTCCCTGTGTAAACAGCTAGCTTGTCATCCTGCTTTCTGAAAAAGACCCACTTCATTCCATCTGATCTCTGTAATTCTCAGGCTATCAATTCTATGCTTCTATCTACAGACAATGTCGAGTACCCATCGACAATCCATGTGCCTATGGTTCACCTCTAAGATTAATCTCACCTCTTATTATCTGTATTCCTCATTCACAATAATACTAATACTGACCTGTATTGAAGACCATTGTATTTCTCAAACAAAGACCCTCTTTTGTCTTCACCCAGAACATGGTTCTGATTATTCTTTGCAATAGCTAATGCATAATCACATTAGGTTTTGTAGTAAAGTCACTATAAAAAGTGGTAGAACTACAGAAGCCATTTCCACAGTGTTGATGAAATAGCTACTGATCCCATCCATGGCTTCTTTTTCTTTATTCAAAGCAATCAATCCTTTTAGGACTTATCTCATGCACCGCTGAGAGTTGCATCTGGTAGGAATGGTTCTCCTTCAGTCCAACTACATATTGTTCTGCATAATGTCCCATTTGTACCATTTCATTTTAACATTTTGAACAGCTTTACTCTTGGTGAAGCTGTTCAAATGCCTTCATCAGATTTACAGAAATTAAATACAGATCGCTTATATTCTCATGATTTCTCAATTATTTGTCTTAAAGCAAATACAGGCAAACCCCAACTTGTGAACATTATTCCTTTTTTGGAAATGTGTTTTTAAGTTGAATTTCTTTTTTTTTTTTCATGAGATATGTTGTTAAAATTTTTAATACATTTCTGAAATGAATTATCTTAGTATAAAGTCAGTAAAAATAAATAATTCAAAAGCAATTTATTCTAATTAATTAGGTTAATTAAACAAATTATTTTTGGATTAAAATAGACAAAATACAGCATATATAACTGTTAGTTCGTGGCTAATATAAAGTATCTGAAGTCAAAATAAAGTTTCATATTAATTAATATGAAAATATTACATATTTTTAGTTTATTGCAAAAATACATAATTCAAAAATAATTTAATTTTCGAATTATGTTCAGTGTAGAAAAATCTAAGCACTGTTTTTTTTTATTATTATTATTATTTTGATTCTGAATCCAAATTGTTAAACAATATTTCATTTCTTTGGCAACAAATATTTCCTTTGTACAGATAACTATGGACTGAACAGAGCCTGCACTGCAAGTATAGTCACAAATTTTTTGTTTTTCTTTTAAAATTGCTGCAAGTGTCAAAAGATGCTCATTATAAATACAACTAGTGGTAGCAAGCAATTTTTTATTTTAATCACTTTGTTATGTTCAGTTGAGTTCCTATTGAAATCAGTTACTTTTATTTTTTATTATTGTTATTATTTATTTATTTTTTTTTGGCACTTGTCTCCATTTGTTTTCCATATATCAAGAGTGATAAAAAAAAAATAGAATGGTTTATTTACATATACCATTCTGTTTTTTATTAATCTTTGAAATGCAAACACTATTAACCTGAGGAATACAGGAATTGGGTAAGGAATTACCAGAATAAACATTTTCTGTTGTGCTTCATAAAATATCAGTAAACAACACCAAAAAATATTCCTAATGTGGGTTCTGTGTTCATTATGTGAATTTGGAGGTGCAGTTTATTAGTCCATATAATAAGAATTGTAAACTCTTAAAATTGTTCGTATCTCAGGGGTTTATCTGTATCTTAACCAACCAACTCCAATTTGGCCTGAACCCAGCCTGTTTTTCCTCATGTTTCCACAATTTTTCTTTGTCTCTCCCCTTCTTAACCCTTATCTGGAATTTTATATTATATCTGAACTTATGGTTCATATAGCTTATTTTGTTATCTTCAATATAAAGAGAAAAGCAAAACTTTATTTTTATGAAGCACCCTATGATTAGAACATGTTTTTTTATTGCAGCTCTTTTTAAATTAAGAAAGTACTAAAAAAATATATTAATGAAATTATCATACATTGTGGTATTATTGTCTAACTTTGCTGTATTTGGTGAATTAATATGCTACTAAGTGTGAACTTCATTGAAATTTAAGTAATTTTGCAATCTGAGATATAAGTAAAAAATAAATCTAAAAGTGTAAAGATATGATTAATTGATAACTAAAAACGAAAAATAGATCAGCAATTATGCCATAAAATCAGTTTTATTTGTTATTTATAATAAATAACAATATAAAACCTGAAAATGTTAAAAGTGAAGGTGGGTAGGAGGGATTTAAAATAAAGCCTAAAAATCGAAAACCAAAAAAATGTGAAACATGAAAAAAGGACTAATGTAAAAGCTATCCAGACTAGAAATATAAAAAAGGTGATTAAAGATGAAATCCATTTCGGGATAGCCATCATGAGAAACTTGGAACATTCAGTATGGAAATTCCTCTGTAGTTCTTATATTCAGTTTTATTTCTCTCTTTTTTTTTTTTTAACAGATAGGTACTTGAATCATCTGGATTTCAATCTTCAAACCAGGGTTTCTGATTTATGCAGTTTAATCACAGTAAAACTTTTATACTTTGACATTTGGGCATTTCTGATCAAAAATTATCTATTTCAGCTGTCCTCCATTTCATTTTTCTAATGGCTTTTCTATCTTAAGTTTTTATAGATATGCCTGATTGAATTACTCTTGCAAATTTTCTACTCCTGTTGTTTAACTGCCTATCTCATTTAGATCTTTCACAGTGACTACTCTAAACCAGTGCTTCCCAAACTTCTGGATGTCAGGGCCCCCTTTCGAAAAATTAAAATATTTCACGGCCCCCCTCAAAAAACAATCATAATATAGACATATTATTATAATATTTATATTCAATACAAAACATACACAGCGAATAGTGCCAAAATCAAATGCAAATATTACATTTTTAGCATCTTACATACTCATTTGACATGGCACATTATTTCATATTTTTATATACATAGATATACTGTATTGTTATTGTACATTTGCAGTACAAGCACACGCATGAAACGTAAAACGATTAGTAATAAAGAAAGAATTAAAAACCTCAAAGAAGTTTAATAACAATTTAATGTGATGGATGTGTTTCAGTACTGCTACACAAAAGGTCAATATCAAGTGAAATATTTGAAACTGCAATTCTTAGATTTCTGCTTTGAAATTAAACTTATATGAATAAGCATATATTTACTAACATTTATTAAGCGCCGAAATACGCAGGAAGCAAAATTTGTGAACCCGCACCAAGAAACAATAAATAATAAAAATTAAATACGTTTCTTTTAAGATAAAAAAACCTACTTAGTCTTAAAAGATTTTCAATTTGTTTTCATTATTTCACGGCCCCCCTCAACAAAATGTACGGCCCCAAGGGAACCGCAGCCCACAGTTTGGGAAGCGCTGCTCTAAACATTGAAAATATATTTATCTTCAGCTTTTGTCAACTTTATCATCTTAAAGTCTATTTACCTTTTCTTCCATTTCTAAGTTTTTCAGCAGCCTCCAGCCATTTTGCCACCTTTGTAATATTTATTTTCTGTATTTTTACTATTCTTCTTCTGATTTCTGTTTAATGACTTTTATGCATAGTTTATTTTTTCTAAGATTGTCTTCTTCAGCATCTTTAATTCACCATGAAGATCTGAAAGTCACTCATTATCTTAGTCACTTGCCTCTGGATCCCCTCCAACACTTGTGCATCCCAAAGAAACCCAGCTCACTAGACCTGAACACAATAAATCTAGCTGTGCACATATCATGGCTTTATAAAGAGGAATGATAACTTCCTCTGAGCATAGTGGATTCTACAATAACAAAGTAATCCAGGAACTTGGGCCACCTTTAGCAATATACCCGCTGAACTTTAGCTTTCTGTCTACTACCATCCCTTAACCCTGGAGTACATTTCCATCATTTTGTTACAGATCTAGTACTCTTTTTATCCCAAAATGCATAACTTTACACCTTTCCACATTAAACTAGTATCCATTATCTTTTGCCCAACTTGCCACCATATTTAAATCATCTTCATGCTTTTTACATCATCTTAATTGACTGTTATGCAGTCCAGTTTTGCATCGTCAGCAAACACCTGAACTCTTCAAGTCATTCCCTATATCAGTTATGTACAAAAAAGACAGTAGTGGTTCCAGCACAGAGCCTTGCAGCACACCACTAGTCATCCGCTTTCCCCTGGATGCTACTCATCCACATACTGCTTGCTGGTATTTGTCCATCATCTACCATTGTTTCCATGTCACCTGTTTCATATCCACCCCCCACTTGTTCCAATTTGCATAATAGAGTTCTTGTCAAACACTTTTGCAATATCCAGCAGTTTCATCCTGTAGCCATTCTCTTTTTCCAAACCACCTATTATTCCTATCCCTTCAAAAAGCCATGCTGCCCCCACCCCCAAAGATTATCATATTCTTATTCATCCATTCTTTAATTCTGTCTTTTAAATGTTGATCAAGGACAGAATTCAGGAGTGGATCAACTTTTACTACCACTCTCAAGATACTGATTAGTCTATAATTTGCTACCACATTCTGAGACCCTTCTTTATACAAATGAATTTTTGCTCCTACCACTCCTTTTGGACCTGGCCAGAGCTGAGTTATGTTAAAGAGCCGAGTCAAAGTCAATACCAATTCCTTTTCATATTCTTATAATATACAAGCTGATATGCCATCTAATACCATGACTGTATTTGTATCAAGGTTCTGCAATAGCTTAAATGCTTCCCATTCATTGCCTATGTTTTAACATCAGTTCTGTCACAGAGGTATCCTTACAAAGTGATCACTCAGTAACTCAACTATTTTGTCTGCTTCTGTCACTTTATTACCATCAGTACTTCTTAAAAGTATCCAAAAGGATATAGTCATTCCTTCTTTTATTCACCGCATAGCAAAAGAACTCTGGGATTTCCTTTATTACGACTAATTTCTTCTCATAATTTGATTTTGCCTTCCATACTATGCTGGTTACCTTTTTTTGTCTAAGCCTTGTGTTGAGCCTTCATGCACTTGCTTGATTACCTTTCTCTTATATACCCTTCACAACTTTTGTTTAGCTTCTACTTAATAATACTAACTGCCCTTACCTGATGTAATCTCCTGATCTTGAATATATATGTTCTGCTATTACTTTCTTCAGATACTCCTTAACTATCTCCCATGCACTACTAAACGTCCTTCTCTTATAGATTCTTATGCTGTGCTACTAATTCGACCTGCCCTGCAGTTCTACGTATATTCTTTTTTGAAAATTCCACATTTCATAATCCCCAAGTCAAAACTGCATAATCACTCTTTCCTGGTCAGAGACTATATGGACAACTTGATTATTGGCAGATCTGATGATCCTCTGACCAGATCCAACACCCCTTTACCTTGACTACTTTCCATTATATACTGTTTCAAGAAATTATCTTTTAATAAGTATATAAATTGCACTCCCTTCCTGCCATGCCATCTTCTTTCCCATCTATGTGTCTATTCTTGAAGTGCTGTATACTAATTACTCCTTCTGCACTTTTTGTGCTAATCTGCTGATGCATGTCTCTGTATCATCCCTCGTATCTCCTCCCCCAACCTATAGCAGCAACCAAATTCATATTTTGTTCTATTCGCCTCTATTGCACATCAGATTGCCTCCAATGAAGTACCATCCATATATGCCTATCTTTCTGATCTCCTAATCTTGTTGTCTGCAATTTATCTGTTGTCACCAGCAGTATGTTCCCCTCCCTCATCTGATTTTCTCTAGCCTCCTTGAAAATGTTGTACCTCTCCCTATAACCTCATCATCTGCTGTCAGCCACATCTCACATACCTGCAAATGTTGGTGAGGTTGCACTAATCATGACAAAAAAACCTACCTCTTATTCCTAATACTTTAATATACATAAACTATAGCATCCCCTTAAGTTCCTAACTATCTTTACATCTTTTATTGACTACCCCCATTTGATTTTGTTGCTTGAGAGACTAGATTCTACATTTTTTTGCTCATTCTCACACTCACTCACCTCGTGGTTGCCTAATCACACATTCACCTGCATCTGCCATAATAGCTTTTCCTGAGTTTTCATTTCCATACTCAGAGTGAACAAAGAATTTGTAGACTTGTCCACACCAAAAAAAAGAGGAGTGAGAGGGTGAAGCAGACATCTAGTCTTCACTCTCTCACTCTTCTTTTTTTTTTTTGCTTCTTTCAGTAACTCTTTGATATCTTTTCTCATACAATGTTTTTTACCTTTCAAATCATTAGTACCAGACAAAATAATCAATTCTTCCATCTCACCACCTTTTTGCATTCTGATAGCTTTGGTAATACTATTCATTTTGCACCACTTAAATAAGGTTAGTCACACCCTCATTAAGTACTCTTATCATTGAATCACCATACAAAATGTTGTCATTATCTTTCTCTTGCATCATAATTTATTGTCTCTTACCTTACATATCTTGCTTTTTTTCCCCTCTCTTCTCAGTTCTACAAATCTCCTTATGTTTCTGCTATCTTTTTAACTTGTTCTTTGTTCTGTTAATGATTCCACATAAATATGCTATTTGTTTCATGAAATCATGTTTGTTCTCCTGACTGCACTTTCAACATTTTTGCCTACACTAACATTTTCTAGACTTCAATCAGTATTCTCTACTTCAGTATCGTGTGTTTTACTCTCTCCACACAATGGCACTCACCCCCACAACACTTCTTAACAACACATAAGCTATGATTAGTACAAATAGATTTAAATGTGTGTGTGTGGGGGGGGAGTCATCATTTTAGAGTTTTGGAAAAGAAAATACTGTATAAGAATGTTGGAGAAGACTGTTCTGAATCCCTTTTTAATTCACTCTTACTAGTTTGTGAAATTTACTTAACTAAAAATGTTGAATGGCTACTTATTCCTTATTCTGACTTTCAGAAGATGTGATGTAAGTTATATACCCATCCTGTTTATATCATTCTGGATACTGTTTATAAGGACAAAAATGTTTGTGCATTTCTCTGAATTCAGTTCTTAGCATAAATATGAGACGTTTAGTTGTGATGGTACTTATTTGCTGAAAAGCATTGATTTGTACTGAAATTTTTAATTATATATATATATATACTGTGAAATATCATTTTTTACTATACTTAAAAGTGCACTTTTCACAGTGTTTTCTCCTAGCTTATATATAGTGTAAGCTGAATATAGATGAAGAACTTAGTTATTTACTTTAGTTTACCATGGGCAAAACTTGTGTAATATACTTGAAAACATATATTTATAGCAGCATTTTTATAATAAAGGTTCTTGGTTGTTTAGAAATTCTAAACTGGCTGCTTTGAATTTGATATATGATTTATATAGCTTTATTTTATTTAGTATATCCCTACTTATCACTCCTACAGGGATAAACATTAGTGAAGGGTTGAAATTTTAATTAATAATACTTGAAAAAACAGTATGTGTGCCATTTATTTTAACTTTGAAATCTTAAAGCATAGATAGTAGCAAAGAACATTTTTGTACCTCCACTTTTTGACTATGAAGTTATTGTCTGTAATATACGTAATATTAAAAATTGGTTTGCAATTTTGACCTTGGCATATTGGAAATCTCAGTTTTTAGTAAAGATTTTCTTTATTTAAAAAGCAGCTTGGGGTTTACAGTTATTAATTTTTATTTATAATTTTACAGTCTCATTACTCCCACCCACTAATCCTTTTCATAAAAGCAAAAGATTAAAATGCACTCTCATTGCATTATTTACCTTTAAAAAAAAAAAAAAAGGAAAAAAAAAGAAACTTTTGCTGTCTATTTTCATCCTCAACAAAAGAAATTATCATATGGGGGGGGGGGGGTATGATACCACCTCTTATGGTATCATACAAGCTCTAAGCTAGTAGAGTGTTACAGTTTAAGTTATCAAATTATCTAACGAAAATGCAAATTTTTTCTCTCACGTATAAATTTAAAAATGGTTCACTTGTATATGTGATTTTGATTTTAATATTAAGTTTTTCTTCTTGGATGCCTTTACATGACTATGAACATAGCAGTCATTCAAGAATAGCACATAAAATATTATAATGCTTTACATTATCACTTTATTACATTATCAATTTTATTGGAAAAGTGGTGGATCACAGCAATAATTACTTTGAGTTAAATGACATGCACATGACAAAGATATTTTAAGCAATGTTCCGATTTCTTCTATATTATACATTTAAAGATTTTAAAGTTACCTTTGAACACTAACTATATTAAATTCACATTGAATTTGAAGTATATATGAAATCTGGGTTTTGTTAGCTAGCAATTCTTTGTAGTTATGAATTAAATAAAAGTGGAATTTAAAAAATTTAATAATATCTAGCCAGTAGCAAATTCTTGATATGTCTTAATAGTAATTTGGCCTTCTTATCTTATATTTATAGATATTGATAAACATAATAATACAAATATCTGATTTACCCTTTGATCAGTAGACTGATCAAAGGGAAAAGATATGCTTTCTGGTTTGCCATATTAGAGAAAGTTTTTGATTAGTTTATCCCAACTTTTCACGTTTCTAGAAAATACAGTTTCATGGCACTGCTTTCTTTATTGAATGCCATTTTTTTTCTCTTTTGTACATTTAAACTTATGATAATATTGTTCAATGCTATTTAAGTATTGTAGTTGTATTTTGTGTGCTTTAATTTTGAATATTTTATTGTTTTGCTAATCCAAGATATTTTAAGATGAATTGTATAAAATGATGCTGGAATCTCATGTAAAATAACATAGTGAGATGTATTATAAATATATTTAAATCTTATAATGGAAATATTATGAATCTTTAATAGCAGTATACTGAAGTTATTTATATTAATATGTAATTAATAATTAAATTGTCCAAACAGTCATCTTCCTGTTGCTGAGACTATTAACAGGATCAAAACTAATTATGCTCCTCTTTAACCTGAGATATTATTCTAACACAATATTATATTAAGGTGTTAATAACAAAAGCGATGTATAATAATATGATACTGGGACTTGTTTGAAAGATAAATTACATATTATTACTGATTACTTGATATTCAAATCAAGTGAAAAATCATTCCAATATAGTCTAGATTTTTAACATCATTTTGTGTTTTATGTTATATTTTAATGTTTATAACAGTCAGCTGTTGCTGGAACAAGCAGTGTTGCAACAAATTATCAGAAAAGCCTGAGTGAAACCCATCAGTGCAATGCAATGCTAGTTTGGTGTAGTGAATTTTCTGAAGAAAATTCAAACAAACCCTGCACTCTTGCAGAAGTGTCCCACTTCTGCATCACATTAATTCTTAATGTATGTCATGCTGTTTTAATACTACAGATTATTTAATTGCTCTATGGAATACATGTCAAACATCTAAGACTGTTGTAATATTTTCAGGGATACTACATTTTCAGCATAAAGAAAATTTCTGTCATACTATGAAATGCATTTCAGGAAATAGAAATTTAGGCATATTTGATAAAGAAATTTAACCATTTGTTGTTTCTGCAAATAATTGGGTTGGAGTGTGGAATTTTTGTCAAATGTTCTGTTTTGTTACAAAAAACACAAGATAAACTTGTGCTTTTCTGCTATGCCCATGCATGCTGTAAAATATGTCATGGATAAGGAAAAATCTTGTTGGCTCTCAGGAAAATGTTATACTTTTATATTTTACAATCATGTTATGAAATACAAATCCAACATTGAGATCAGTACTGTATGCTGATCTTAATTTATGATAGGATGATAAATCTTTAGGAAAATCTGCAGATTAAAAAACAAGTGTGTAGAAAGAGCTAAATTATCTCATCTTGCCATTGATTACAGTACACACTTAAACATTTCTTAAGTTTCAAAGATAAATCCTTTATAGACTTACCTGAATTGCATACATCTTCAGGTACATTTCTTAAAAAATGCATCTCATCAAATTTCAGATTATTCTGAGATTTTTTTTTAGTAGATTTCCCTTGATCTCTGATGAAAGCTAACATTCAAAACAGCCATCAGTTACTCTTAAACAGAAGGTACTCTGGGAAAGGTCCATCATCTTTTAAGTAGTGCAAAATATATGAAGGGAATTCGGAATTAACCAGCCTTCTTTAAGCCAATTGATCCTCAGTTAAACTATGCATTTGTGTCTTGAGTAATTGTTATTCAGCGAAGTCTAAAATTTGCATTCATATAGTACTTTTTTTTTTTTTTTTTTAAAGCACATGTTAAACTTTACAAAAAAAACAAATTTAGATAGTTGTGCATAATTCATGTTAGTGCTTCATGATATAAACAACACTAAGAGATGAAAAATAAATTAATTTATTGAACTTAATAATATTCCACTGATTTTCTACAAACTTAGTTAATGTTATAATATGGGTTAATCTCTGCATAATCTGTACATCAGTTGCATCTGTTGGTCATTTTGTCTTTCTTGTGGAATAAAAAAAAAAAAAAAAAAAAAAAAAAAAAAAAAAAAAAAAAAAACTCATGTTTCTAAGGAGAAAAAATGCCCTGCCACCTCTCTCTGTGGTCACCTAACTCATCTTTGATTGAGTCCTTATGAAGGCACTTCACATCCTAGAGAGGATTCAAACCCAGATCTTTCCAACCAAACTACATCATCATTACTGATTCAGCTATGACACCTTGAACATAAAGTATGAAATTATAAATATTGGAGATTACAGCAGGCCATAAAAAGTTACCAGAGTGGGGGAATTCATTCTGGGTAGCCTGGGAGTTTGGACATGGGTCTGTAAAGTTTCATAAAGCTACATCTGGAATTAGATTCTGATTATCATCAACACAGTATCCCAAGGACTACACACATACACAGATTGGATCCTCTGACCTGTTTGCCCTTGTATAAGAGCCAACCATATTATGCATAAGCTATTTATATTAATTTATATTGATATTAATTACTGTTCAAGAAATGTGCTCTCTGGAAAGCTGTATGTGAAGTACTGGAGGTCCTTTGATAATTGACTTTCTTTTTCTTCACCATCAAAAAATAGTTTATCATATAGCTTCACCCTAAGTGAAGCATTTGGTAAACAGTAACATTAGTTGCCCGTGATTTACCCATTCATCCAATCAAAAAAATGGTAGACTTCTTTTGGCATCATACCTTCTTCCAGGTGCAGCATGTCAGTAAGTTAATAATGCACCTAAGATTGTTTTGGTCTTTATCTTTCAGTACATCTTCGTAGTAGTCACCAGATGACATGATATTTGCCTTTTGCTCAGAATGCCATGGGTTTGAATCCCATCTGGAATATAAGGATACTTTATAAGGACTTTGCAACTGTAGATAAGGTAACCAGTTTCATAGCTTTTCTTCACAGAAACTCTGGTTTTTCATCCTGATATGTAGAAAATTAGCTAGAGTCCACACAATTAAATATACCTTGGTTTCTTTCATATACTTTGTATACCATTAAATTATGAGTTTGATGCAATCTAGCGTGTCAAAAGTGTAGTAGTTACCATACATCTGCTCATCATCAAATTCCTGACATATTCCCTCAGGGGATGTATAGGATCTTATAATAGTATACACGAAAAGTTACATCATTACTAACTTCCTGTCAACAATTTTCCTCCAGATTAGCCTGTTATTTGTCAACATTCCAATATTATTAGATCTTATATTTCTGTCTTCTGAGATGCTCTTTACTGTATCGATCCATCTACATCTTTATCTTCCTCTGGATCTTTTTCCTGCCATTTTGTTTAAATGGTCATACTACCTGAGATTAGCTTTGCTAACAATGCCAAGTTCTTTCCTAATAGCCTCTGTCAACTCCAACATTATAATCTTATATTCTGTCTTCTAAGATACTTTTAACTGTATCGATCTATATCTTAGATTTAGTGAATGTTTCCTCTAATCTTTCCACTCTCATTCTGTTTTAAGTGACCATACCATCTGAGATTAGTTCTGCTAACACATTCAGGAATGCCAATTGCAAGTTCTTTCCTAATATCCTAATTTTTAATACGATACTGCATTTGATGTTATCTGTGGTCTCCAATCTTTGATCAAGAGTTTTATTTCTAACCCAACTCTCAGATCCATAAGTTAAAATTGGTTTAAACACTTTCTTGTATACAGCTAGTGTAGTGTTTTGACTAATCTCTCTCTTATTCAATATAAATTTACTCAGTTTAGTTCCTACCATACCTGCTTTGCTAATTCTGCTATCTATTTCCTAATTCAATTTGCCGTCTTCACTAAAAACTGCCTAAATAGTTGAAACATTTTACTTGTTTTATAAGATCTCCATTCAGGATGCAGTTGATGTTTTCACTGTTTCTGCCTATTTTCATTGTCTTTGTCTTTTTAATGTAGATTTTCATACCAAATTTATTACAGCAGTTATTCAATTTGTTCAGAGAATTCTGTAGACTTGTGCTGGATTTCTTTTGCAGTATAACATCATCTGCATAAATTAAGAGCTGAGATCAACCTCCAGTCTTCATGTCAGGTTTGATACCACTTTCCTTCATAATGTGATCCATATAGATGACGAATAACAGTGGAGATAACATACACTCTTGTCAAACACCTGACTTAACATCGAGCCATCTTTCTGTACCTCCTTCAATTCTAACTGCTGAGTCACAACTCAAATACAGACTATGTATTGCTTGATATAATGTCCGATTTACACCATATAACTGGAGGTTTTGAACAGCTTTCCTCTTGGCACCTTGTCATATGCCTTTTCCAGATCTACAAAACATAAATACAGATCCTTGTTATATTCCAATGATTTCTCAACTATCTGTCTTAAAATGAAGATCTGATCCTGACAACCTCTGCATGGCCTGAACCCAGCTTGTTCTTCACCAAGCTTCTCCCACAACAAAAATTCAACACCTTACCTTAGTGTGCTATAATCATATCATAGGCTTAATGATCTTCTCTGCTATATTTTGTTTGTGGTTATAGTGTATATGCAACAAGGCCTTTTTTGCATGGGTATATTATATAGAGGCTCTGCAGTACACATATAAAGTCATATCTTTATACCTCTGGATCCAGTGTACTCATCATCATTGCATTTTTTAAGGAAATTACAATTAGACTAATTATAATAAATTTTGTTAATATTTACCATTTTTGGCCAAATCATCAGGGAACGTAGTACGGTACAGTATGATATATGCATGTAGGCATGAACAAATTGTAAATGAGGCTGAAGCATGCAAACGAAGTTGGACCTAAAATCCTGTTTATTTTCCCCAACCCCGGTGTTCTAAAGTGGGTGTTCTGGCTTTGGGCTTGAAGTTCACAGGATGAGTGTGTCTCAAATTTGGTGCAAGTTCATGCATCCAAACTTGGTGGTATTAAAGCTGAGGAATTCCTAGAATCTGAGTCAACTTACTGTCAATAAGAAAACATTGGAGAGAGTGTAGTGGCAAATTACTAAGACTATCTCAAAATTTTTCAATGTTAAGTATAAGGATAGATTAAGGTAATGCAGTATAGGAGAGGGGAAAGGTGATATGATTGAAATATAATTTAGGAATAGGAGTCTATCAGATGTAGGTTAATTACTGCATAGGATAATGAGTGATTTAAGAATGAGAGGTCACTGTTGGAAACTGTACTTAAGTCCTGGAAGTAAAAAGGAGATTTTTCATATTGCTCATTGTGAATGAGTGTATTCAAGCCCAGATATAATAGCCTTGGAAGTGATGCTAATGATGCTGTTATCTAAATGGCATTCTTCTGAATCTCTTTACAGACTTAATTGGATGTGTTGTCTAGCCACTACAAAAGTACAGAAGAATTCTTTCTTGCAACCTGAATGGCTTCCTTAAATTTTTGTAACCTACATTAAGTGATCCTTTTCCCTGACATTTAAATCTTACCAAATGGCACAGAAAACTCGAGAAATGGCATATGTAAAGTTTGGCTTGGGGTCGCACAACCTTTTAATATATTAACAGAAAGCTAACCCAAATAAAAAAAACAACCATGACTGATTTTTCATAACTAATTGTAATAGGTATTAGCAAGTAGTGGAGAATTGTTTCCAAAGAAGAAAGCTGCTTGCGATGTCTTCATAGATTTGTTTTAGCATCATTATTATTTAACTTATATGTTAGTTATATGGGGAGAGATTTAAATAGGAATATGCAATTGTTTGTATATGATGCAAAGTAAAGAAAAGCTATGAGAAATACAAGGCATGTTGTGGTTCTAGAGAAGATTTGAATTGACGGTGTGGATATGTGAGTGAAGCTGTCATTTCAGTATTGCAGAGTGTAAAGTTTTGAAATTGTTGAAAGCAAAAGGAGGAGTATCCTGCAGGGGATGATGGTGGACAAGGACCTAAAATGTTGCATGTTGTGGTTTTTAGAACAGATTTGAATTTCTGACTGTGTGGACATGTGAGTGAAGCTGTCATTTCAGTATTACAAGGTGTAAGGTTTTGAAATTTTGAAGGTAAGGGGAGGAGTATGCAGGGGATGAAGGTAGACAAGGACTTGATATTAAGGGATCTGCTGCTAGAATTGAGAAAAATGCAACAGATTATGGTAACAAAGGAAAACATGTACAAGTAAAAATTAAAGAAACTAATGACCTCACATCACTTGCCTTAGTATTCCATAATGCTATGCATGTCCATAATGATATGTGTCTTGATGAGAATTCATTGAGATCTTAATAACTGGTCTGGGTCGCTACCCAGATCGGTTATTGAGGTCTCACCAGTGGGAGTCAAACCCAAAAGTAGTGCTAAGGTTGAAGTAATGCACAAGTCATATTTCCATATACAAGTAATCAAAAGGTGTCACACCTTATTACTAAATATGATTTCAGCATTAGTTCAACCATGGTATCACTTCTGGGTCTGGCTCCCATTGATGAGGCCTCAATAAAGGTCAAAACTGGACTGGGTAGTGAGCCTTCCCATAATGCATAGCATTATACATATCCGTAAGGATATATGCGATACTAAGACAAGTAATGTGAGGTCATTAGCCTCTATATATGAGTTGCCCAGTCCTGAAGTTACTTCAGTTGCAAACTTCGTTTACTTACACTTGGATAAAGGATTAAATCAAGAATATAATTTCTTGGCATCTGTAATTTATAGTATAATGAAGAAGAAAAACTTCCAACATGTACAAGTAGTACATGTTGGAAGCCTCTTTGCTACACCGTTGACAGGGTGTAGCAAAGAGGCAGCCTGCCTCATGCACGGCTTGATAAGGGTGCTTGTTCGGCCATATTGCAGCAGGCACCATTGCTACGCTAACAGGAACTGTTAGCGTAGCAAGTGCGGAAAGAAGTTTTTCCAAGCTTAAACTCATTAAAAATTATTTGCGAACAGCAATGACCCAAGAAAGATTGGTTAGTCTAGCCGCTATATTGATCGAGGCGGACATCGCTTATAATTTAAATTTAGAAGAGCTTATAAACACTTTTATTGTGTGATATCCCCGTAGAGAAAACATTTAATTAATATTATTGTATAATCGTTTTGCATTAATGTTTCTCTTGTAATAAAAACAAAATAGCCATTAGAGATTTTCTTATATTTTTGTCTTATAACCAGGGGTGATATTTAATTGTTTGCCTCAGGGTGCGATCTAATCTGGCGATGGCCCTGTGTACAAGTAAGGAAGTTATGATTACACATTACAAGGACATGTCTTCTCAGGATCCAGAGAAGAGTAAGTGTTGTTGTGTTCTCTGGAGTGTCAGATATGAGTCCCATTTGTAGAGTCTGTGAGATAGGAGCTGTATACAAGGATAAATGTGTAGGGAGGAGATGAATAGGTGTTTCCATTAACAGTAGTTGATGAGTGGAATGTATTGTCTGGACAGAAACAGTGACAGAAATTAAAGCTTGGTTTGAAGATATTGCATGTGACCCTGAGGACCTCCCAAGATGATTCTTTGACTTCATGCCGTCTCATTCTAATAATGAGAAGAATAAATCAGAGAATGGGGAGATATTAGGAGTTAAACTTTTTTAAATTATTGTTTGGGAATATTTACAATAAAAATAACGAAATAAATATGGACCAGTTGTATTTCATTGTGCGTTAAAATTGAGGGTGGGGGGAGGGAAATACCTGTAATTCATTTTTCTTATTTTTCTCTTGGTATTAAGTGTTATTATCATCAACAATTTTTGTGCAAACTAATCATTCTACCAGACTTATCTATTATGCTTTAGGTTTCAAGTGTTTTCATGTTTTCCATTTAAACCTTCTGAGTACTACTAATTATATCAGTGCATCTAGATTTTGGTCTTCCTCTGGGTCTTTTTCCTGACATCACACATCCATTTTACTACCATTTCCATTCCCATTCTTTTCAAGTGATAAACCACCTTCCTTTGTGCTCACACATTCTCGATTGCAGATGTTAATTTCTTTTCTAATATCCTCTTGTCATGGCGAGAATCAAACTTAGGCCTTTTCCAATCGAAGGATGCAACATACCATTGTTCTTCCAATTGCTCTATAGAAGCACTTCATAGTGATATCTTCACACGTTTCAGATACAAGAGTATATAGGAGATTCATAGTAGGAAATGGTTGTTTTGCCTTAAGTAGGATAAAAAATTATATATTGCATTGAAAAGAAAAATATGTGAGAAAGTTTTAAAAAGAATCAGGCAAGTAGTATTTGAAGGTGAAATATAGACTCAAATATACATATATTAGTGGAGAATAGAAATGAAAGTAGAAACAAGAACAAAATGTGGCGACTATGTGGTGAAGAGAGAGCTGTGTTTATCGAGATTACTGTGAAAATATAAGTTCAAATTTTAAAATTGTGTGTGGCATTAGCAATAATTATTTTTTTAAACATTGTTTGATAGTTGTGATTGGTAGGCAGTGTTTGGTGTAGTTGTAGCTTTGAGCATGAGTAAGATGGCACAACAGATGAATGCGGATAGCATGGATTTTTCGAGAATTGTGAGATGCCATGAATGCAGTATGCATGCTTGGGGAGAAATTGAAGATATTTATGTGGAAAGGGAAAATGGGAGAGATGAGTGAGTTTAAATGTGTGAGAAGTGCAGCATACTTATGGATTATGAGATATCACTAAATGTAAGCGGTAGCGGGCAAAAGATCGTAGATGTAGCTATGTGAGTAAGTGGAGTCAGCAGTATGGCTGAATACTTGAGTGGTAATGGTAAGACAGTAGACAAAAGTGGCAATGAGTTAGTGACGTTGATTGGTAAGACAGCATGTGTAGATGGCAGCGAGTTAGCGGCTGTACACGCTAAGAGAGTCAGTCGCAAGTTAATGGTAAGCCAGCAGACGTGCAAGGTAGTGAAAATGCAATTTGCATAAATGGCACTGAAAAACTAGTTGAAAATATGAAAGCAAAGTTGGTAAAGATGAGGCAAGAGATTAAACATACAAGGAATGAACTGAGAAGAATATCGGATTTGCATGGGAATGTGAGGAAGAATGAGATGAAAGATTTGAAAGAAATATCAAATGATTTGAGAGTGGCAGTGTATGGAGATTCAACAATTAGAGGTGTGGTGAATGAAAAAGTGCACAAGGTCTGTTTTCTGGGAGGTAGAATGAGCAGAGTGATTGAAACATTGGATAAGAGGAGTACACAAGCAAAAGAGATGGTAGTGGTAGCTGGAATGATTTGACTGGTAATGAAAAGAATGTAAGGAGGGATATCACAAGGCTGTTAAGGAGAGTGAAAGATAACAGTGTGGTAGATAAGGTAGTCAGCATGTAACCCAGGTATGATAATGATGAATTTTGAAGGCAAGCAAAGACTGTGAATAGTATGCTAGAAGAGTTATATGAGAAGAAAGGAGTTCATTTTGTGAATGTGTAGGATCAGTTTGAGGGGTGGGATAGAGCTGTATAAAAGAGATGGGCTACATTTGAATGCATTTGGTGTGAGTCAATTGGAGAAACTGTTGCTGCAAGAGAGAATGTTGGAAGTGAATGTAAGGCCTAAGGAAGCAGGTGGTGTTGTGGCAGAGTAAGGGCAGGCAAGTTTGAGAATGGAGAGGTGAGTGGCACAAGTGAAGACAATAAGAGAGAAGGAACACAGAGTGAACATGGGAGGTCAGGGTGAACAGTGGGACCCTGCGTGGAAAGTCTAGATGATGGTTTCAGGAGTAGATATGTGAATGCGCAAGAAAGGATTGAGACAGTCAAGGATGTGGGGGTGACATTTAGATCTGGGGAGGGTGGTGTAATGTGATGATAGACAGGAATGGACAGGGGAGAGTGTAGAGGAGTCATGTTCAAGAAGTGGGGTTAGTGCGACTTGTTATAGAAACAAAAATGAGCTAGTGTGTATGTTTACAAATGCTAGAAGTATTCGAAACAAGGGGAATGAAATTGTAGCATTGATATAGTGCATTCGCCCAAAAATTGCTCTTATAAGTGAGACATGGTTGAACGAGGATGACATTCTGACTGGGAGGGATATGTAGTCATTCGTGAAGAGAAAAGCAAAAAGAGAGGAGGAGTGTTATTGATGATGGCAGAGGAGTGGTGCCCATCTATGCTGGAGATGCAAGACGCAAATACTGACTGGTTTTGAATCAGTAAGGTGTGACGTGGAGGTGGACAGGGATGAAATGCTTAGTAGGGTGTTGCAAGACCTGGTAATGTGGAAGGCAGTGAGAAGGAAATGTTTAGACAAATTGGTCTGGCTAATAAGAAAAGGTTGCTCATTATGGGCAATTTCAATTATGGTAATATAGACTAGAATGAAGAGATGGTATCAAGAACCAAAGAGAGTGAATTTCTTGAGTTTTTAAGGAATAACTACTTTTAGCAGTACATAATAGAGGCTACACATGGATTTAAGGGTCCTGGATTTGATTATCTCATCAGAAGATAGTACTGTAAATGACGTCTCGCATATTTCTCCAGTTGGTGAAAGTGACCATGTAGTATAAAATGGCTGACTAAAGAGGTGAAGTGTGCAATCTGGAAGAAAAGAGGCATTGTGGAGGTGGCACAAGATGAGGGAAGATAATCAGTTACATGAAGAGTACAAAGAGCAAGCAAGGATGGTGACTTAGTAAGGGTAGCAAAAAGTGCAGTATGAGCAACAGTTAGCAAATGATGCTAAAAGAAATCCTAGAGATTTTTTTCAATATGTGGCCAGTAGAAGGAAGAATGATTATGGGAGGAGGATATAGTAGAGCTGTTTAAATGACCAGTTCATTAAATTATTCCATCCTTGTGATTGTAACATCATGCAGAACTTCAGCGCAGTGGTAATGGTGGGGGGACCACTGATGGTGAGCAGGAGGTATATGAGGAATTGAGTAAACTTGATATCAACAAGGCCATGGGACTTGATGGTAGAGCACTGCGTGTTTTGAGGGAATGTTTCAGGAGTTAACGATAGCTTTTTAACTTGCCGAGTCCATACATTGGCCTACGTTCCAAAGGAGTGGAAAGAGGGCAAAATTGTTTCACTTCATAAAGTGGGGAGATAATACTAAGGCTAAATTATAGAATAATCTGCTTGGTTGGAGTTGTGGTCAAGGTGCTGGAGAAGCTAGTAAGAACAAGGATTCAGAACTGGGTTGACAGCAGCAGAATTCTCTTTAATGGACAGCATGGGTTTGCTAAATGAAGATCATGTTTTAACAATCTGCTTACTTATTATAACAAGGTGATGAATATATTTGATGGGGAGGGGGGGGAGGTGTTTAGATTTTGCAAAGGCTTTTGATTAACCACCACATTACAAATTAGCAGTTAAATTGGAACAGATGGAGTTGGATAGTAGATTAGCACATTGGATTGGAGATTGGCTGTCTGATAGGTATCAGCAGGTTGTGTATGAGCGAGTGATATCCTAAAAGAGTAAAGTCATCGTTTGTGTGCCCCAGGAGTTTGTTTTGAGGTCACTGTTGTTTAATTTGTATGCAGATGGCATTGGATAGGGCTTAAATGGTGATATACAGCTGTTTGCAGATGATGCAAAGTTGGGAAGAGTTATGAGAAGTAGGGCAGATGTTGTAGCTTTGCATGAGGTAATTTAGTCAATTGACTAACTAGACTGTCTGAATGGGTGAGTGTGTGGTGATGTCGGTTTAATGTTACAAAGTGTAAGGGGTTATAATTTAGGAAGCCAAGATGGTATGCAAAGTATAGGATTTATGGGGATATTTTGCATGAGATGAAGGATTTGGGGGGTGGATAGGGACTTGAAATTTCATGGATGCTAAAATTGTGAGGATGACACAGCACATTATGGGAATGATGTGGAGAACAGTAGCATGTAGAAGTAAGGATATTTTGATTTCATTACACAAAGCTTTGATCAGACCACATATGCATTACTGTACACAAATTCCTTTGCCTGATTTTTAGAAGGATAATGAGATGATTGACTAAGTTGGTTTCTGGTCTCTGGAATGTAGAATATGAGGACAGATTGAGAGAATGCTACAGAGCCTTATTGATAGATGGAAGATGGGAGACACGACTGAGACGTATAAGTTGGTAAGGATTAATTACCAGATTAGTGTAGATATCTTCCCTGTTTTCAGATATCATAGAATATCTGGAAACAGGGGAAGGGGAGAACAAGAGGCCATTCCTGGAAGCTATATAAGGTGGGTGTGAGGATAGCGTGGAGAGTGGTGGGTGATTGGAATGCATTGCCTGGGAGTATAGTGAGCTGTGCATATGAGAGTGGGACCTACTGTGATGAGCCTTTTAACTCCATGGAGGTCTGTTATAATAATAAAAAAAAACATTGGAGATTCAGTACCAAAATCTGAAGAAAATATTGATTGATTCAGCCTGTGAGGAGGTGCATGATGATATTGCTTACAACAAAGGGGGGGGGGGGATTGCTATTGCATGATGGACTCACTAAGTCAAAGAGGGTATCTTTGCAAAGATTGCAAAAGACTATACATTGTATTTCTGCTATGGAAAGAAGTTCAATGACAAGTAGGAATGAGAAAGTGGTGGTGCTCCACTGTGCAAGATATTAATCAGACCACACATGGACTTGTTGTGCTCAAATTAGTTACATAAGTTTTCATTGTGATATGGAAACCTATAAAGGACTCGAAGACAAATGACAAAATTCATATCAAGAATGCCAATTGTGCAGAGAGGTTGAAGGAATATAGACCACAGAGTTTGGTAGGGTGCACTTTAAGGTAGTGAGAGAATTTTACTAGATTAATACGGAGAGGGATTTTAAAATGAGTGGAAGGTATGTGTAAATGTTGCTAAACAGATGTTATGAGAAGACAATGAAATAAGGAGATTAAAGTGGCAGAATGTGGATGTCTGGAGTAATAATTGTGAAAAATTGTTAAATGAGAGTGGCAGAAAATATAAAAGAGGATTGCAATTAGGAGTGCATTTCAATGGTCATTAGCAACCTGAAATGTGAATAGTCTGCTGGAGTCAACCAGAAATGTTTGAATAAGGAGATGTTTTATAGTAGTTATTGCATAATTCAAAAATAACTTTTGTGGATCTGTTCAAAATTGTGTATAAAATAAATTATACTAGACAAATTCATATTTTAATCATTTGTCAACACATGAGCAAACGATATTTTCTTGTAGAGTATCCTCACAACTGGACTACTCATGTGTAGGTAGATAACTGTACATAAAATTGTCCTAATATCCCATAATGCCCAGCACACACCTTCAGGTGTATATTGCTGTACATTATTGGAAGAGTCATCTACTTTGCCTGATTTCTGCCTTTATTGAAGTCTCATTGGTGAAGAGTTAACCAGTTGTGATAATGAGAAATAGATCAATGGGGAGTCATATTTTACAAATGCAATAGCAAAATGGTGTATGTATCACCGTGTTATCAAAATACTCTGGGTTAGTGATTTTTTTTTTTTTTTAACTTGGGTTACAGAGTAAATTACACAGGACAAATTACAGTCATACTTAACATTACCCCTCTGGTAATGAATTCCACAATTTCAAGCCCCATTTTACATAAAAATATTAAAATTTTAAGGTCAACACCCAGCAATCATCTGATTGGCGAATGCGGGTGACTCGTCACGTACTCCTAGGCTGTGTGTGTGTCTGTCTGTTTCGTGCATCATCCGCGTAATTTAGTCGTTGCTTACACTTCGTACGGTGTGTTTCGGTGTGGTGCATTGCAATAAATGTTATGTTCTCTGATAGCATTATTGTAGATTTTGTAAATATTAATATTTAGTTAAAATGTCAGAATCAAGGAAAAGAAAAGCAATTTCTATACAAACTAAATTAAATATTGTACACCGTGTTGAAAGTCATGAAAGAAAATCCGATGTGACACATTCTTTAGGATTAGCGCAATCAACTTTAACAACCATACTTAGTCAATCAGAAAAAATAAAACAGTCTGCTCAGAATTGTTCAGATGTTACAGCAGCAAAATTAACTTGCTCAAGGAGTCCTATTGAAGAAAAATCAGCAGCTGGGTTCAAAGCAGCCAAAGACCATTATTCATTACTCTTTGAATCAAATGCCTCTGACGATTTTAAATTAAAATTGTTATTAGTTCACAGTTTGTAAAATCTGAGCGCATTAAAAGGTAACATAAAAAAGAATTTACCTGTAATATGGAAAGCTAATAGAAACACGTGGATTACCAAGGAGTTATTTATTGATTTGTTGTTAACCATTTTTGTCCAGAAGTGAAACGGTGTTGCCCAAGAAATAATTTTGATGAAAAAGCACTTTTGTTGTTGGACGACACTCCAGGACATCCTACTGATCTTAATAGTATGTTAGACACATTCATTCCTGTCAAAGTTGTCTTTCTTCCAGCAAACACAACTTCCTGATTCAACCGATGGATCAGGGAGTAATAGCAACATTTAAAGCTTATTATCTGCGTGGTACATTAAGCAATTTAATTGAACTAGAAGATAAAGAGTAAATGACAGTTAAAACTTTTTGGAAAAATTACACCATTAAAGATGCAATAGAAAACATTAATAGCTCTTGGAAAGAAGCCACTCAAAAATGCTTAAATGGAGTTTGGTTCAAATTATGGCCAGAAGTTGTAATAGAAGAAGAAAATAACATTCAAGAGATTAGAAATGAAATTATCCAGATGGCTTAATCAATAGGTTTTGAAAATGTTGATGAAGAGGATGTAAGAAATTTATTAAATGCAGAAGATGATGGTTTTTCAGTGGAAGATTTACTTGTTAGCAACGAAGCCAAAGAAAATGAAGACGAAATTAAAGAATTACTACCAAAAAAATGTTAGCAACCAAAGATTTAAAAAGGTACTTGAATGACATTGAGAATTTTTTCGGTGAAAATGATCCTGATTTAGGAAGAAGTGATATTGTTAAGTGATCACTGTTAAATGCAATAAATCCATATAGGCAATTGTTAAATGAAAGAGAAAAAAAAAGCATAAACAATCAACTTTAAATTCGTATTTTAAAATGTTGTGATTTTATCTTTGTTAGGTATGTAATATTGACTTTTTATTTAATAAAGCTTTTCTTTTATCAAAAAAAAATCTTTCATTTTCTTTATGTACGAGTGTATCCCTATTATAGCCATAGTATTTTTACCTCTGAGAACGAAGTTTTGCTTAACAAAGTAATTTCGTGGAATGCATCCTCTTCATTAATCTAGGTATGACTGTATGTTCTTTGTTTAGATCTTTACCCAAGCCCATGTTATATCATTTACCCATTCTTGGGTAAAGGATATAAAAGGATATATACTTCTGCATTAGTTTAGCTCTCAATATCTTTCATAATGCATAGCAATATACACTTATAAAACAAAGTATGTTGTGCATTATTGAAATCTAGGCCAATTTAATTTAAAAATACTTTGTGCATAGATTGTGTTTGCTAAAGAATTAATGCAAGAATATAATTTTATGTATATTATAATTTAATGTATTACTGATATGTGTCATAGCTAATAGATTAGATGCTTACTAAATGCAGATTGTTACAGCATCAAACTCATTCATGATTTGAAATTTTCACTCCAAAATCATGCTTAATTTCTCAAAGTTCGTGACAATATTTAGTACAGTGTTGGACTATTGGTATAAATGATATGATCAATTGTTTGCATCTTATGATTTACAGTATAGAACAGTGGTTAAATTCAGCCGGGGCCTGGCCCTGGACCTTTTTTATGCACTGGGCCTGAACCCGGAACATTTTTCTGTTTTGGGACTTTATGGTAATTATACTTACATTATTGTGTTATTAATTGACAATTGCTTACAGTTTTGAATATGTATATAAAGTCAATATCAGCAGTTGCATGATTACGAACGCATGGTGAAAGAGACGGGGAGGTTTGGAGCTTCCTGTAATGCGTTATCTTGCGGCGATTGACAAGCAAACATTGTTGCAGCATAGTGTAGTGGAATTTTGACTATAGCGATATTTTATCTTTTCTGGTTGGCAGCATCATCAGTAACCAGCAGCAGATTAGCAGTTGTTTATCAGAGCTCATGATTGTGAGAAGCACAAAGAAAATCGTGTAATATTTTTGTATTTATGTAGGCCTACTACTGTATTTACTAAAATATAACTCGCACTTTTTTCCCCAGAATTAAGGCTAAAAAATCGGGGTGCGTGATATATGCAGGGATTTTCAGAACTAAAGTTTCCAGGAAGAAACTGTAAATGGATGTGACTTATCTCCTATTCGCTATTGCTATTTCCAGCCTAGAGAGCAGTTCCCTTGTGTGCATCTTACCCGAATAGTGTCATCTTCTTTCCCATTATTTCAAGCAAAAGTTACTGGTAATCTGGGTTGCCGCCAGATTAGATCATGCCCTGAGGCAAATAATTAAATATCTTCCCTGATGGATTATAACACAAAAATATAAGAAAATCTCCAATTGCTATTTTGTTTTTATTACAACAAAAACATTAATTCAAAACAATTACATAATAATATTAATTAAATGTTTACTCTATGGGGATATCGCACAATAAAACTGTTTATAAGCACTTCTAAATTTAAATTTAGAAGTGCTCATAAAGCCTCTATCGATATAGTTGCTAGACCAACCAATCTTTCTTGAGTCATTGCTGTTCACAAATAATTTTTAATCAGTTCAAGCTTGGAAAAACATCTTTCCGCACTTGTTAAGCTAACAGGAATTGTTAACGATATCCTTAGGATGGTGGTTATGTTGGGATAAATTTCTACAAGATTTTGGTTATATATATATATATATGCACACACACAAGGGTGGTCTGAAAAGTTGTTGGCCTCGACCATAGATGGCAACACTATTGGCAAGATTTTCTTTTTCTAAGTTGATACATCTGTCATAAGCATCCATGTGAAATCGCAAGTCGTTTTATCAAGTAGTTTGTTTTATACAGCTGTCTGAAGCAAAAGTATTGTCTGTATCTCTTGAAATGGATAAAATTGAGTATTGTGCGGTTATAAAATTCTACATAAAGGAAGGTTTAACACCAAAAGAAATTCACTCGAAGTTCATAAAAGTTTATGGGCACTCTTCTCCTTTGTTTTTGACAATTAAGAAATGGGCCGCCAAGTTTAAACATGGCCGTACCAGCCTTGAAAATGATCCACATGAAGGACGTCCAAAAAGTGTAACAACACCAGAAAACATTGATCAAGTGCATGATATGGTATTGGATGACTGGCGAATCAAAGCGCATGAAATTGCTGAGACTATAGGCATTTCAAAAGAACGTGAAGGATATATTGTGCATGAAGAATTGCAAATGAAAAAGCTTTGCGCAAGATTTGTGCCACGCTTGCTCACAGCAGATCAAAAATGCACTCACATGAAAATCTCTGAACAGTGCTTGGAGTGTTTTAATAAGAATAAAACTGATTTTGTGCATTGATTTATTACTATGAATGAGACTTGAATTCACCATTACTCACCAGAATCCAAACAGCAGGCAAAACAATGGACAGATCAAGAGGTGATTGCAGCTGTAGAGGGGTATTTTGCAGATCTTACTGAGAACCACTACAGGGACAGGATGATGGCACTGGAGCATCGCTGGAATAAATGTATTAGTCTTAAGGGAAATTATGTTGAAAAATAAAAATAACTTTGAAATTATAAATTTGTTTTTTCATTGTTAGGTCAAGAACGTTTTATACCAACCTTGTATGTGATAAAATTTGGTGGGGACCACTTTCCTCTTGTATTATTTTTGAGAAAATTTTTAATTCTTCAAATAAATCTATTGCATCTACATCAGGTGTTGTAAAATATCTTGTTGCCCTAATACGGCACCTACCTCAATAAGGCTGAACGAGCACCCTTAATTAAGCGTCATCGTGAGGCAGACTGCCTCTATGCTACACCCTGCCGAAGGTACTGCCAGTAATTTATAAGATTTGATATACATAATGAACAATCCTTCACAAATGACTAGTGAGAAGTGAAAGCAAAGCGCAAAACAGATAGCAGTGGCAGGTTATTAAGACGTGCATATGATTGGTGTGGTATTAACAAAGGATCGTGCAACTGAAATATAAAAGTAAGCTGAGAATTGAGATGAAATGCTAACTCTCCTCAGTTTATCTTGGAAGTTTTAACAAAGATACTAAGACAAGTGATGAAAACTTAGTCCACCTTTACCACGAGTTGCTTCAGTCCTCAGTCCTGAAGTGTTCAGGTGCAAACATTTTTTTTTATTAGTTTTAACATGTTCAGTTGAATTTTATTGCTGCTTTGCAGTGGGTGGACTCACACACATCTAACTAATAACAATAGCTTTTAGTTAGATGTTTGCTGGTGCAACATGGTTTTGCTCGAGTGTATACAACATAGTTTCTTTATGAGAAGACATGTGATTCATTAATTAGTGTTGTTTTTATCCCATTTTCTCCAATTGCACTCTTTGTTGAGAAATACATTACACAGACTGCTCATACCTTATTCACAGACATAATAAAAGTACTTGTTTTCCTTGCCTCTGCAGTATAGTAAAAGTAAAATTAGGGATGCGAGTTATATTCGAGTATGTACGGTATTTCAACTACGGAAGAGTACATCGGTACCTTCATTAAATGAAAAAAAATAGCTCAGATGACAGTGATAATACAAAACAAGTTTGTAAGGACAGTTTTTGTGTAGTTTCTGAATAGAAACAGTCTGTATCTAATCCACTGAAACACAAAATTCCCATCAGTTGCAATGCGATAATATGAATACTTTGAATGAAAGGAAAGATTTGCCAATTTTCTGGACATTTGACCAGTGGATCACATTTAAGGTAAATACAATTGGTTATTTTATATGGACAGTGGTTTGGGGGGGGGTGTACCGTGCAGAGGTACAGACCCTAGGTACAAGTTCTTCGTATCAGGGTATTCAATTAGCATCAGAGTGGATAAATGGATTAATACGTATTAAAGGGGAAGGGTATAAACAAACTCCACCAGAATAAATAAATAAATAAAATTTTTAAAAAAATTTTTGCGACAATCTAGGAATAGCCTCACATTTATAATCCTTACTTTAAGGACCCCGGAGCTTGTTCGTTTAGAATTTAACCACTTTAATATTTTATACTATTAGCAATGTTCTTATAGCTTCAAAGCCCATCTTGCCTACAGGTCTAGGACCATAGTGATCACAATAGTCTTAAGATGGTGTGGCAATTTTTTATTGCTCTAATAACACTGAATAATTTTTTTAAAAAAAAGTTTTGTTTTTGAAAGGATCCAGTATTCTGTCAAGTAAGCTCCTTTCCTGCTGATGTCAGTTTACTTGACAACATATTATCATTATTATCATCATCACACCCACCTTGGAGTCAAGAGACTCTACTATTCAGCATATAACATATTTATCATGTTGAAGGTTAATACTCCCTGCATTCACTCACAGGTCTCTATGTAAAAAATCTGCTCTTCACACACTTCTTTGCCCACTCTTACACAACTTTCAGGAATGGCCTCTTGTCCTTCCCTTCTCTTCTACTCTTTTTATAATCCCCTCTGTATTAATCTGATAAAATCTCCTCACTAACTTAAATGCCTCCTATTGTATCCCCTCTTTTCTACTATCCACTAAACTCTCTAATTTTACATTCCAAAGTTCCTGATATGAGGTGCTTAAGGGTCAAAGCTATATAACGAATAGGAGATCTCCACATAGCCTTTAAAGGAATGCAGAGAATCGATCAAAACTTCTGACCTAATGTCCAATCCTCACCTTCTGGTGCACCCTGTTAGGTATCTACTTGGATACTGAACAAACGAGTATGAGCTGGTAATTTGGGATTTAGCTGACCAAATTGTATTTTTATTGGCTTAAACCAAAGTACAAAATGATGGTACAAAATCCTAAAACCCACCCCCAACTCAACATCACCAGAGTTCAAGATCGGTACTATCAACATAAGAAGCCTGAATGGCAAAGAAATGGAGCAAGCTGAGGAATTAGATAAGTACCAGATCAACATAATAGGGGTGACTGAAACAAAAAAGACAAAAACTGGTAAGATCTTTCTGAGCAATAAATACAAAATGTTATATTCAGGCAATGACAATCAAGGAAAACAAGGAGTACCCATAGTATTCAACACTAAATACGAGGCGAATCCTCTTGAATGGCAGGCAGTCTCATGTAGAGTGATGTGGGCAAATATGAGAATGGGGAACTGGACAATGAGACTTAATTGTGCCTATGGTCCCACAGAAGGTTCTACTAAGATAGAAGTGGAGGAATTTTTTGAAGCTTTAGAGAAAGCAACTGACACAATGAAAAAGGAAATGATTGTCACATGACAATATATTGGGAAAATTTGGAGAAAAGAGCAATGCTAATAATAATGGCAAATGCCTGTTGGATTTCTGCTCAGAACATGGACTGGCTATTACTAATACCATGTTCCAACATAAAAATATGCACAAATTCACATGGAGAGAGGCAGCAAGGAATAAGAAAAGTCTCATTGACTATGTTATTGTTGATAGTGATGTTTTCTCCCTGCCTGGTGCAGGATACGAATGCACAGAGGATTTGAAATTGGAAGTTATCACTATTTCATCTTGAACAGGATAAAATTGAATTTCGTATTGAAAAGAAGAACATGGAAGAAAGTTTTAAAGCAAATAAAAGTTAAGCAGCTCTCAGATGTGAACTGTAACCTAAAATACACAAACATGATTGAAGAAAAAATGAAAGAGTTTGAGAACGGGAACCACGCCTTGGAGATTCAGTGGAAAGCCCTGAAGAAAACACTGCTTGATTCATCCAGGAAGTTAAAGAGGCAGTGAAAGAAAGGAAGAAAGCATATCAAAAGTTCCTGGCAAATAAGTCAGCATGTGTTCTTAGAGAATACAGAGACAAATGTAAGAAAGTTAAACACTCTCTAAAACTAGCAAAACAAATGGCATGGGAGGAATTTCACAAGAATATAGAAAATAATTATCAAGAAGGTGGCAAGATATTCTGGAGCTTGTTGAAGAAGCTCAGAAATGGAGGAAAGAGTGCCGTAAAAGGAATTAGAGATGACAAAGGTGATATGAAAACGAGAAAAAGATATCCTTGAAGTATGGAGGAATTACTTTGAAAAATTGCTAAATTAAACAATCATTGACAACACAGTGGGGAAAAAACACTGACCAGACCTGCAATCAGGAATGCATATCTATACGTGAGTAGAAAAAAGTTATCAAAACCCTGAAATGTGGAAAGGCAGCAGGAGTATATGATATTCGACCAGAAATGCTGGTCCAGGTATAAAAGTCTTATAGTGGCTGCACTGCATAGTTCAGAAGGCCTGGATGGAGGGACGAATTCCAGATGGTGTAGAGTTCTTGTAGTACCCATATATTAAAAGGGAAATAAAAGTGAATGTCAGAATTACAGAGGTATTTCTCTACTGAGGGTTCCTGTTAAGATATATGCAAGTATACTTGAGAGGGATTGTGGAAGAGAAGTTTGGTGAAGAACAAGCTGGATTCAGGCCAAATAGAGGCTGTCAGGATCACATTTTCACTTTACGACAAATAGTTGAGAAATCATGGGAATATAACAAAGATCTGTATTTAAGCTTTTAGATCTGGAAAAGGCATATGACAAGGTGTCAAGAGAGAAGCTGTTTGAAATGCTACAGTTATATGGTGTCAATGGGGCATTAAATCAGACAACACTTAATCTTTATTTGAGTTGTAAATCAGCAGTTAAAATTAAATGAAGTACAGAAAGGTGGTTTAATGTTAAATCTAGTGTCAGACAAGGATGTACTTTTTCCCCCTCTGTTATTCGTTATCTATATGGATCACATTATGAAGGAAAGTGCTATTAAATCTGAGATCAAAATTGGAGATGTTAATCTCAGCTCTTTGCTTTATACAAGTGTGCAAGATTTCCTGACTAAATTGAATAACTGTTGTAACAGATATGGTATGAAGGTCAGCATTAAAAAGACAAAGGCAATAAAAATAGGTAGAAGCATTGAAAATGTCAACTCAATTGTGAATGGGGAACTTATAGAACATGTGAAACATTTCAGCTACTTGGGCACGATTTTTAGTGAATATGGTAAATTAAATATCGAAATAGACAACAGAATAAGCAAAGGTGGTATGGTAGGAAGTCTACTGAATAAATTTATATGGAATAAGAGAGAAATTAGCCAAAACACTAAATTAACTGTATACAAGATGATATTCAAGCCAGTTTTAACTTATGGATCTGAGAACTGGGTCAGAAGTAAAACACTTGACCAAAGACTAGAGACTGCAGATATGAGATTCCTGAGAAAGATTAGAGGGCATGAACAGATGGCATCAATGGCAATATCATATTAAAAATGAGGATATTAATAAAGAACTTGACATTGTCAGTATCCAGAAATGCGTTAGCAAAGCTAATCTCGGGTGGTCTAGTCACTTAAACAGAATGGAAGAGGAAAGATTAGCAAAACAAGTGTTCCTCCCAGGTTGGCAGATAAAAGATCCAGAGGAAAACCAAGATATAGATGGATTGATACAGTAAAAAGTGCTGTAGAATATCAGAATATTAGATCTGATTATGTTTGGAGTTTTCACAGGTAACAGGCTGATTATGGAGGAGAATTGTAGATAGGGAGTTAGTAATCATGTAAATTTTATCATATCCTGTGCACTCCTTGAGGGTATATATCAGTTGTTTGATGATGATGAGTTCCTGATATTGTCTTAGTTATCTTTTCCAGTGTTTTCACACACAGTGAGAACTAGATGACCAATTCTGAGCACAATAGTCCAAGTGTAGTCTGCATCATGTTGACTCAATTTTATAAATTCATCAATATTTATCGATTTTTTTTTATTATATGTAAAATAAATAGTTTTGAACTGTCTTATTTGATATACTTGTTGAAATTGCATTTGCACCAATAGTACTACACTGTCAGCAGAAAGGCCGTTTTAAGTTTGCTTCTAGTTACTGAATATATATATATATACTATATGTATTTATATAAAATCCTTTATCCAGTTCTTTAATCAACTGATCTTTGGCACTGGTAAGTAGACTTCTTTTCCATGAAATTCAGCTTTTATCCGTGCATCTCAAGATATAACTGACTCTAAAACTTGCCCAATTTTGGACAGTGCTTACTGTTAGGAACCATGAGATGGCACCAGTTGTATGCTGTAATCAGATAGTCTTGAGCCAGCTATCAGTGGTGGCTAAAGGATGGAAATTCCTACTCATCAGTCTTCAAAAAGTTAGGGCTGAAAGTGCTCCTCCTCCTCCTTTTGGAAATAAGAAACATAAGATTTTTTTTTTCCCCTCTGATATATTTTTTTGAAAGCTGTCACAATAATGCTAGTGTATTTCCAGTAAGTGAAAAAAAAAAAAAAAAAAGTAAATATTATTTATAATAGGAATCGTGACGTAATGAGGATATCTGTTATGCATAGCGAAATTAGTTTTGTAGTTATAACATGTTGTTCTTCAACTGTGGCAACAACAAACAAACAAAAAAAAAAGGCAGTCATTTCAACAATTATTTTTATAAGCTTTTTTTTATTTTTATAATGAGTATATTAAACTTGAGTACCCTCCGTTATTCTCAACCCCACCCCCCCACACACACAACATTACCATCGCACATACAATGAAAGATTTAAAAGTGATAAAAGACCGCAGTCATTGTTGAGCTTTATTTATTTATTTATTTTTTTTTTCTGTTAATCTATATATGCTTTGAATATTTTATTCTGAATATACCATTTTACATATTTTGAAACACAGGCTTTGGAAACATAAGGTAGTGATCAGAAGACATGATGCATAACACTCCTGATTTCTTATTTTGATTTTTGCTCCAAGTGATTCCAAGATAGAAGACTTTAGGAATAGCATAAGATTTTCTTGGATTTCACAGACATTATACTAACAAAATGAAGGACATCCTGTGTTTTTTCCCCTTGGAGCAAATAAAAGACATAGTTTTGGCATTCTTGGGATTTATGTTTCTTGAATGTCTGTTATGGAGATTTCCATAAATTCTGTTTGTAGCAACACAAACAGGTTCGTAAAACTTTGATCCCATCTGGGACCTAAAGAACTTTCATAAGGACTTTTCAGCAGAATATGATTTAGTCAGTCACATGGAGGTCATATCTTATATGCCATCTTCTTATGTGACAGTCCTTTTCCCACCTGGAAATTTGGTTTATCATTCCTAAAGACACAAGCTGTCTATGCAGATAGGATTAGCTATCCCATCACAACAAAAATTAGGTTTTTAAGAAGCCAAGTTCTCTGGCAGTGATCTGCTGTTGGGCCTAATGTGGGGGAGGTAAGCTATATATATAAAAAAAACTAATAAAATCTTTAAAAGATAGTTTCATTTCATTAAAGTTATTGTGTAATTAGTTGTTTATAGTCCAATAAAATGTAGATTGCTTTGGGCACTTAGTACTCCAATAACCTATGCATAATTCATTCCCAGTTAAAGTCATTTGAATTATGGTCAAGTGAATTTGCTTTCCTCCTTTTGGTTATTTACTTAAGCTAGGAATTTATATGCACAGCGCTTAATAAATAAATAATATACAGGAATACCTCGATTATCGCAGTTATTGTTGTCACGAAAAATTCCGCGATAATCGGGATAAATAATGCATGTAAAATGAGTGATCATTGCCAAGGATTTTTCAAATCTATTAATTAAATTTTATATATGAAGTAAAAAAGAAATGAGTTAAATGTGTTAAGTAAAAATGAAGGTTCATTTAGAAAAACAAGATTATTCTTTAATATTTATATATAAGGAGTACATACAATTATTCTTTCTTGGATAAAAATTGCCGTAGAGTTGTCTGGTGGAATTTTTTTTTCTTTTTTTTTCTTCGTATAAAACTTGGTAGCAACGAATGGAATTTTCAATTTCTTGACGAACTTTCATTGATCGCTCAAGATTAGGATTGCTGGTCAAGATTTTTTTTTCTTCAAAATTTTCAGCAATTCTAAATATTTCATCCATTTCTTTGAGGGTAAATTCCTTCGGTGCCACGTCAATTTGTTCGTCATTATAATCTATTTGAGCATCGTAAGCATGTTCTCTCTCGAGGTTAATTAGGTCTTCTCATCATCCAGCTCCTTATCATGTGACTGAAGCAGGTCCTGAACATCACCTTTTTCGATTTCTTTTAGTCCTAGATCGAAGCCAAACTTAGTTATAAGAAAGATTCTTGTAATTGGTCCACATGTTTATTAAGCTCGGACAATGTGAATGTGAACAACAGAACGTGACAGCATCCAGCATTGTTCAAACTTAGTATTGCACTGAATCTACATTTGGATATTCCATTTAATAACAGTTAGATCTACAACTGTATATAATGAATTAGTTTGAGTAATTTCTCATTTCTTATGTTTAAACTTTTAAACACAAGACTCCTGAAGATGTAAGTCAAATGACTTAAGAAACTTGTCGGGTTTGTGTTTTATTGTCATTTAGCTTAATAAACATGTGGTCCAATTACTGGAATCTTTCTTATGAAAGATTCCAGTAATTGTGCTAAATCACAGAAACCTTTGCATACAAGCTTAGTTATGTCATTGATAACACGGGTTACTTCATTTTCAAATCCTTTAAAATCATTTGCACGATGAGGAATAATCTTTTGCCACGCTGCTCTCAGGTTGCTAGATGTTACTTCACTCTAATCGTTATAATTTCCTTCTTCGATGATTTGTTGCAATTCACCAGGAAAACTAGCTGCTGCTTTTTCATTGGCACTTGTAAATACAATTTCACCTTGTACACGAGCACTATGAATGCTTGATCGCTTTTTGAACCCATCTAACCATCCTGAACTTGCAAAGAAAGTTTCTTCCACTACTGATGCCAAATCATTTTCGCTTTGTAATTGCTTTCTTTTTGAAGTTTCAAACAAATTCATTGCTTTTGTTTTTATAGTCATTTGACTAAGAGGAATTCTCTTTTGGTTACAATCTTCTGTCCACACTGACAATAGTGTTTCCATTTCAATCATAAGATGGCTTCTGTTTCTCATAGTTTGGATCCCAGATGAGGTCAATGCACTTTGTCCTAGTTGCTTATAGTTTGCAGCATGGTCTAAAATATGCCGAACAGTTGATTCATTTAGACCATACTCTCTTGCAATTTTGGCTTTGGATATGCCTGCTTCATACTTATTTATCATATGCAACTTATCTTCTAAGCTGATCACTCTACGTTTCTTCTTGATAGCTGTAGACTTGATAACATCCTTGTTTCTTTTAGCATTCATTGTAGGGTTAAATAAGAAGAGAAATAAATATCCACATGTACTTCAGGCAAAGGCAGACAGTTACTGGTGAGCAGGCGCCATCGGATAAAAACGAAGCGCTACAAGAGAGCGATACCTGGAGAGTGGTGACTCGAACTGGTTGCATATGTAGTGGGCTACATCTCGCCACCGCAATAATTAGAATTTTGGTATCAAATTATAAACCACGATAATTGAGGTATTCCTGTATATATATATATATATATTTTTTTTTAACAGTCTCTCTGAACAAACACTATGTTATTGTCTGAAATGGTTGAATTTCACAGTTGATTTTCATCATTTGCAGAGTTAAAAAACCAAAGTTCCCAGAAGGAAAACCTCTACTTTCCCATGCCAGAGATCAACTAACTTGGGAACCCATCAGAAAAAAGGCAAAAAATTCCTCTAGTTAGTGATTAAAAAAGTTGAATTTAGAATAAACTTTCATATATATTTTGCAACAAATAGTCTCTGGATACATCGGTGGGCATCAAAACAGATCATGCATATAACATGTTCATGATTTTGCTTATTCTGATTTTTACTCTATGTGATTGCAAAAAAAGAAGACTGAAGGATTAGCATTTTCTTGAATTTCAGAAATTAAAGCAAATCTCGGAAATATTTTACACAACTTATTTTTGTAAAAAAATTTCCTGCCTTCCCAAAAGTTAGTGCCTTCACCTGAGATACCTATTCATAGTGGAAGGGGACTCCTCCATTTGGGGGACATTTAGAAACAGCACAGACACAGTCAGAGCAACTTATTCATGTAACATCCATTTGGGTAGTACCGATGTTCCAGATAAAGATCCACTCCAGAATAACCAAGGAGAAACATCTATAAGTAGAATCTTCATACATAGGGGTAATCAATTTCCACTAGGATTATCATCCTTACTTTCGGCACACCTAAACCAACAATATCTGTAAAATCAAAGTATCTTGACTGACCAGTTCAGTTCTATAACCCAAACCCTTTGTGCTGCTTTAAATGTCAGAAGCATAGTCATTCTCAAACTGTCTATGATGGCTCTGCCTTCTGTCCTGAATGTTGCAGTAAACATGGTGAGAACAAAGACTGTAAGAACAAAACACCATTTTTTCTAATTGTGATAACCCAGTGTACTCACAAGCATGCCATAGGTGGAAGGATGAAAAAGGAATTAAAAAAAAATAAAAACTGAGTACAGCATCCCATACTAGTAGGCAAAGAAGCAATATACCACAAAAGTAGCAACATCTGATGGGAAATCCTCTCACAAGGTAACTGTAAAGAAAGTGTCAATAGGGACCTTAATGGATATGTGAATCTTGCTGTCTCTTTAGAATGTATTAAAGAGAAAAATTGATATGAGAGCACTCCTGAGGATGTGCCAAAAATGGTTCCCTTAAATGGAAATTCACTAATTGAAAAAATAATGGAACATGTGCCAGAGAGACTCAAGAACGTGTTTCCTGATACATTAATAGATAAGGTAGTGTCTCTGCTTTTGCTTTCCTGCAAGATGATAAGACAATTAATATACATAGTGCCCTGGAGGGAGTCCAGTTCGACAGTATCTTGGATATTTTTTCTAACAAAGAAATGATGGATACTGTCCTTCTCCAAAATGAAAAATTCCAGGCCACTGAAAACAAGAAGCCAGATGGTGTACTACCAAAAAAATAAATAAAAACAGGGACTGTTTTTATTTATTGGAATAAAAACATTGGCAACATCAAGGCTCCCTTGCTGATGTGTAAACCATGTTGATTTACTCATCAGGAAACATATCTGAAGCCCAGTGATGATGATCCAGCTGAAATATAACCACATTCATAAGAATAAGAAAGACAGGGGGTGGACCTCCCCATTGAGGAGCTATCCTTGTGGGAAACCATACTTCCTGCAAGCAAGTCCCACTAATACAAGCACAGTGGCAGTTTATCATCTGACTGAGTTGGAACTCTTATAACAGTATGCTTCATCTACCAGTCCCTTTATGCAGATATCTCTCAGGATGGCATTGTATTGCAGATACCATGCCCTTTACTTTTAATGCAGTATTTAAACAGACACAATACAGAAATCCCTCGATTAATGCGCCATGCATTGTTTAAAACAGGCGCACTAATTGAATATAATAACATATGGGAAAATGTATAATTTGTTCCTCAGATTTCTTTTTTTGACCCTTAATTATTTTTATAAAAGAATTTGGGTATGTCTCAGAGCCTAGTTAAAGGAAAATCATGAATCTAAAGACAATAAAATGTATTCAGAATATAAATTTATTATTCTGCTTCTTAACAAAGAATTGAGCTAACGTAGTTTGTCGGGCATTCTGTTTCTTTTTTTTCATACAACTGACAGTATGGCCCTATTGCCTCTTCTGCAAATTTTACTGGTTCTCTCTTCACCAGGGTCAGTCTCTAAGCATTGCTACTTAAAAACTTCAATTGTACGAAAATTATTTTTTTCATTTGAAAAGATTCATTTGAAAAGCCTCTAAAATCATTTGCACAATGTGGAAAAATATGCTTCCACATTGTGGAAGAATAATGCCCTGTTCATCATCATATGCATAATTCTAACACTACACATAAAGCTGAATTGAGATTTAGAAAATGTTTTGATTTTGTTTAACCTTACTTCACTTTTTATATTATAAAACATTCAAAATTTAGAAAATTCTGTTGCCTGACTTACATTCAATTAATTAAAATCATCATCATCAAATTCCTGCCACGTACCTTCAAGGGGTTTACAGGATATGACAGTACTACACAAAAATTTACATTATTACTAACTTCCTATCTACAATTTTCCTCCAAATCAGTCTGTTACTTCTCAAGACTCCAACATTATCAGATCTTGGAAGTCTATTTTGCACTTGGTTAGACTATAATAAATTTAGTTTAATCCTTTATCCAAGTGTAAGCAAACTAAGTTTGCACCTGAAAATATCTTCAGGACTGAGGTAAGGTGGAACATCCCTTGGCAACTCATAGCAAAGGTGGACCAAGATCTCATCACTCCTTGTCTCAGCATCTCCCATAATGCAAAGCCCATCTCCTTGCAGACATGTATAATGCTGTACATTAAGGGAAGGACCACTACCCAGACTGGTTTCGACCTTTATCAAGGTCTCGTCAGTGGGAGGCAGACCCAGAGTGGTGATACTAAGGCAGAAGCAATGGAGAGGTCATATTTACCTATACGAGTTGCCAACCAGTGTACCACCTTATTATTAAATTACTCTGGATTTAGAGAAATACGGAAGTTTATTTTTCACTTGGTTAGACTATAATAAATTTAGTTTAATCCTTTATCCAAGTGTAACAAGCCAAGTTTGCGCCTGAAAATATCTTCAGGACTGAGGTAAGGTGGTACATCCCTTGACAACTCGTAGCAAAGTTGGACCAAGCTCTCATCACTTCTTGTCTCAGCAAAGGATTAAACTAAATTTATTATTATCAGATCTTATATTTCTATCGTCTAAGGCACTTTGTACCGTATCAATCCACCTATATCTTGGGGGTCATTTTCCTGCCAATCTGTCAGAGAACACTTGTTTTGCTAATCTTTCTTCGCCCATTCTGTTTATGTGACCATATCACCTGAGATTAGCTCTGCCAACGCATTCCTGGATACTGACAATGTCAAGTTCTCTCCTAATATCCTCGTTTTTAATATGATATTGCTATTGATGCCATCTGTTCACGCTTCTAATCTTTCTCAGGATTCTCATATCTGCGGTCTCTAGTCTTTGATCAAGTGTTTTACTTCTGACCCATCTCTCATATCCATAAGTTAAAACTGGTTTGAACACTGTCTTGTATATAGCTAATTTAGTGTTTCGACTAATTTCTCTCTTATTCCATATGAATTTATTCAAACTTCCTACCATACCAGCTTTGTTGATTCTGTTGTCTATTTCCATATTTAATTTACCATCTTCACTAAAAATCGTGCCTAAGTAGCTGAAATGTTTTACTTGTTCCACAGGTTCTCTGTTCATAACGCAGTTGACATTTTCAACAATTCTGCCTATTTTCATTGTCTTTGTCTTTTTATTGCTGACCTTCATACCATATCTATTACAATAGTTATTCAATTTAGTCAGGGAATCTTGCAGACTTGTAGCAGATTTATTTAGAATTAATTAATTCTAAATTAATTAAAATAATTAATTTTCTTAACATTTAAAATCTACCTTTTTTTTCACTATTAAGTATAAATACCTGTCAAGCCTCCATCTTCAAAGCTCATCCTGCCATTTGCCTATCTGTTATCGTATATTCTTTCTATATAATTTTTTCATTCTTCTTTCTGTTTTTGGATCCAATCCTTTATTAGCTCTATTTTACAGTTTTCTCTAATTTGTAAGCTCTGGATATTGTTTAATATACTTATGCTTTCAGTTTTTCTTAATGTCTTCATCTCAGTAGTTTAATTGATTTCTCTAATTTTTGTATTCTAATTTTAAATAATTCAAAATCAAGGTTAACAAAATTAAACTGATATACATACAGTTTGTGTTTCATATGTGATAGTAATTTGTGGCTGCAGTATTTATTTGTGCATTGCAGAAACTAAGCATGCTCTGTGTGGACATGAATGTGTTAATTTTATGAAGAAATATGTCTCTATTTTTATTTTAAGTTTGAAAAATTTCGTGATTTATAAAGTTTAAAATATAAGCACATAAAATATAAAAGTGCCAAAGAAATTAAAAGCATGGTAATTTTTCAAGGCATATGCAAAGTCAGAAGCTAATTGTGTTAATGTTCAAGAAAGGTATTAAATAATAATGGAAACACTGAAACATAGTTTTCTAAAAAGTTACTGAAACATGAGAAGGCATTGCTGCTAAAATAATCAAAACTATTGACAAAGTCTGATTATAAGCTTCCTAAGGCTGAAAGATTTTGCTTGAGCTAGTACATCTGATAAGACATTATCTCAGTTTTAATCTTCCTGGAAATGATTGTGAAATTTACAATCTTCATTAAGTTTGAATTTATAATTTGTGTTCAACATCTCAGCTGGTAGAAATAGAAATCATTTAAACACTTTTTGCTATTAATTTTTGAGAAGTTTGTTTTTAGATCAACTGGTGACAGTGTTATCATCATAGTCAATGATGGTCATGAATTGGCATTGTCATATTATTTATGCCTTAATCATGCAACACATTTATCTGTTTATGCTGTTCTCTCTATCAGAAAAGGACAACTTTTGTTGAAATTAAAACGAAGGCTTTAAGAATAGCTTTGATGATTTTCAGACAGTAATGAGGATGAAGTTATCAAAGTTGTCAAATTTATATTGCTAAGACTCATGATTGAAATGAAAATATTCAAAATATTTACAGTGTAGTTAAGTATTTTAAGATTTCCAGTGTGTGCACTAGTCTTTTACAACAAAAAATAGAAAAGTGAATTTAGACCTAAAGTGAATACATTGGACCTTGCTGCTTGATGTGGTTTCAACATTTTTAAGATACTTTAAGTTTATTGAAGAGCTTCTTAAAGATATTTGTAGTGCAAATTTAATCAAATACTTCAACATTCAGTTACATTGTTCCACAATTTGAACAATTCACTAAAGCTCATTAAAATAAAAGCACTTTGTAACAAGATGCAACTGTTCAGCAGTGAGAATTGTTATGTAAGCGAAAACTTGCATAGAGGAGTGTAGAAATATCAACTTAAAAGATATTTTGGGGTGCCTCACAAATGCTAATATGCCAACGAAACAGATCCTAGACTGTGTAACAGAAACAATGAAGAGGCTTTTTTTTTCCTATTAATATACTGAATGTAATGCAAACATAAAAACTTAAAATATTAAGGCTAATAAAGAAACCTTTTCTTTCTTTCATTCATAAGGCTAATAAAGAAAAAATGTTAACTTAGGAAGATGTGAAGTAAATTTTTTTACTAAAAATTAATTAAAAATTGTTACTCTTTTTCCTACTCCTTTTCCTGAATGAAATATAAAAACATGTTATATCAGTATAAACATGAAACACAGATAACGTCTGTCTAATCACCAAAGATAATCCTCAGGCTTTGTTATAAATTTCTGTATGACATTTAAGTGAAATGTTTTTTTTATTATATAAATATATATTTAAATGAGCTGCAGTAAAAAAAAAAAATGTGATTAAATAAAGTTGAGTGCAAATTTGTATTTCCTAAGGAATACAATATACCGGCTTTTAAATCAAATGTAAACAAGTTTCTCCTTTTCCCAATCCACTACTTATGAACGGTATTAACATACTCTATATAGGTGATTAGCCAACCTCTCATGAATGGGCTCAACATAAAATTAAATTCTCATCAGTTCAGATTTATTTGTGTGTGTAAATTATTTTTGATCAAATTATTTTCAAAAAGAAAAAAGTTTTTAGTTTATTACATAAAATAATTTTTGTAAGTTTTTTAGAGTCAGTTTTAGACTATATTATGTTTCAAAACACCATCTTCCCAAACCCTATTCTTGTATTGTAGTCTCTTTCATTAAACCTGTCTTTGCTGACATAAATTAATGAAGTGTTGTCCTACAGTAGGTCTCAATAATTGCATCAGTGAATTGGGAAAGGCAGAAGGCTAAAGATCTTAATGGAAGACATGCTAATTTCTAGGGAAAAATTTGTAGTATTCTGTTCCACTATTCTCTAGCATCCTTCAGATTTCTTAACATCCTTCATATCTGTCATTCTCAGATAAAACTTAATGTGACTCCTTATTCCATATTTCATTGTTAGCAAAGGCTTATAGATGGCAGTTCCTTGAAATATGTCATGAAACATTCTCTCTCTCTCTCTCTCGCACGCATGGATGTCTTTGTAAATATTTATAGGATTGCTTTTGACCACTCACATCTCCTCATCCTTTCCAAGGAACGTTAGTTATCATATTTGGACTTAGAAACTTCTTAATTCCTGCATCATAGCATACACAGATTTCCACAAATTGCACCTGACTGTTTCCCTCCCTTGGATAGACTTCTTATTTTGAATACTCATCATTTAGTATAAGATCAGAATGACTTCAGAGTAGCCATGTGGAAAGGCTAACCGTGTGAAACATACTCCAAACCTCAACAAGTATGGCTGTATAAATTACCAAAGATTTGGGAGACAGTCATCCTAAGACCAAATCAATACCTCCTTTTTCTCTCTCATTTCCCCCCCCCCCCAACTTAGATGTACCTAATTAGGACTTTAGTCTTTGTGTTACATGCTACAATTACTCATACTAGTTCCACTGTTACACCACATTGCGGTCTCACTACCATAACAAACTTTGCTTTGTGCTCTGAAGATGCTGGATAGAATACCAGTGAAATATTAGCAATTAAGTCAATAAATAGTTATTTTCTTATCAATCTGTGTTTGTATCTGTACCGTTAAAATCCAATCAACATGACTTCAGAGTAAACCAGCAGATCATAAAATGTGCATATTTCATAGCCATTACTGAAATGAGAAGAGGGTCCGATGATTTTTGGTATGATAGAGTATTATTCTGAGGCAACTTCTCATTAAGTTAAGTTATGGCTAGGTTCCCTGCATAAACTTTCTTGCCTTCTGATTTGTTGGGATTTAAAGTGCTAATTAAGACCAAAGGGAGGGACAGGCCTTTGTAGTGAATCCCATTCAGTCACATAAGTATGAATGTGAATTATTTATTAATTCAACTCCTTTCCTATTCACTATAGCACATTTCATAAGGAATAAGATTAAATATCAGTCTTAAAGCATAAAAACAGAACAATTTTTAATACATGAACTCTTAATGTACAGTTTTCTCTTCTGATGCATGATATTAGTGGGATTGTGTTAAATTGATAGAGAAAATCATGTTGCGACAAAACACATGTGCTTCATTTTTGTTAATCTATGTTGTATAGCTTCTGTTATAACCCGTTCCATAATTTTTAGGCCTTCTATGTATGAAGACCACAAATGGTTCAAAATAAGATCTTGATTTGTGCTGCTGTCATTTGGAAGATATATTTAAATTTGTGAATATAGGTATTAAAATGAATATATGACATTTTTGGATTTCAAATCAGATATACTAGTATAATAGCCCTAAATGATGTGATGCTTTTCCTTAGTAGTATGATAAACCAAGCCTGATTTATGTGTTTCCTCTTTTTTCTCAATGCCAGTGGTAACAGAAGCGTTATTTCATTAGGACAACTTTATTTGATAAAACCACACATTTAGATTTGGGGCAACTTCATTGTGAATTACTGGCTCCAAAAATAATTTCCCTGACTTGTAAACTTCTTTCTGTTATTACTCTAGTGTTTCTCCAGTTTAATCCTATGTGAAGGGGCCATATCCACCATAGGATCCAGAATACATCTTTTCAGATATACTCTGGATTATATGGGATAAGCATAGCTTTGCTGTGATCTTGTATGTAAAGGGATGGCAGTGTGTGTGTGTGTGGGGGGGGTGACATAATATTTTATTATTTATTTTTACGACGGTTGTAGTCTTTGGATAAAATTTATGAGATAGATCTTAGTCTGGTTGGCTGAGTGGATAACATACCCATTCTCAAACTAATAGGCTGCAGTTTAAATCTTACTATCAGCATAGATGTTTTTCTATGGCTTTATATGGGAGATAAATTTCATTATCCATTCTGAGAGGACTGCCCTTCTAATGGAGGTCAGGAGCAGATTGAAGATCACATTTCATCTCTAGAGCAGCATTTCTAGATCATGTAAAAAGTAAGTAAAATATACTAAAAAAAATGGCCCATCCATGATACTCAACCACTATAGGTTTTCAACTTTTCATGGGTGGAAGCCACACAGAAAGAAATAAATAGAGCTCTGTGGTAAGAAATGCATTATTGGAACAAATAGCCCTGTGTGTGTGTGTGTGTGTGTGTGTGTGTGTGTGTGTGTGTGTGTGTGTGTGTGTGTGTGTGTGTGTGTGTGTGTGTGTGTGTGTGTGTGCGTGCGTGCGTGTGCGTGCGTGCGTGCGTGAGAGTTTCAGTAAATGAGGGGGGGGGTAAAGATGTGGATATGTCTCTGAGGAAGGGCGAAATGATATTTCAGTTATCTATAGTTTATGATTAAGCCTGTTTACATGCACTAAAAATTACATCCAATATACGCATCTAGCATGAGCCTTAGCACCAAATAGCAAACCCTAGATCTTCATAATGCAGGAGAATAAAGGTTTTAGCATAGCTCTGTTAAGTGCTATATCCAAACCATGTGACATAAGTCAAACAACTTATGTAATGTCTAGGGATGACATTGCATTCTCCTGTCACCTATTACCCTATTCAGTAATTTCCCTACATCTTTCTGATAGCTCTGCAGACTGCATTCTCTCATGCTGAAATTCCAGCATCTCAAGACAGTCTTAGTTATTTGCCTCTGTGCTGTCCAATGTTTCTGTATTAAAAGTATACTCAGGTGTTCAGATCTGCAAACAGAAATCCATATGTGGAATTCTTACTTCCCTATCTGTACTTGTTGAGGGATCTTTGCATTATTGCAGCATTTCTTGATAAGCCATCAATCTATTCAAATTCTCTTACAACAGCATCCTATCAGAACTTCCTGACATTGTTTTTCCTAATTTATCATTAACAAACAACTGAGTAGCTCTTCTCACACCTGGAATTATAATGTTGAATATAAAATAAACAATGCTGGTCCCAGAACAGTACCCTGTAGTACCCTTCTCATCACCTTCGTATTCAGTGTAACCAAGCTACCAAGTGATTATCCATCACACTGCTCATTTATACAGTGGTTTGTAGTACTTTGTCAATTGCTTTTGCAAAGTCCAGGTAAATCACTGAATAAGCATCTCCTCCGTCCAATACGCTAGTCTCTCTTTTATGAAATATAAGTTTATAAAGCAAGACCTTCCCTTAAGAAACTCGTGTTGCTCTATTGAAAGATTTCCATTCTCATCCATGCAGAGTTCTGTCTCTCTAACACCTTCACCAATACACCTGATATACATGACATTATAAATACTGGCCTACAGGTGGACACCGCTGACTTGGATTCTCCCTTATGCAATTTTCTTTACACTCTTCTGGGATGGATCTTGTTTTCAGACTCATGTTAAACACACACATCAAGGGTATTGTTAGTTCCTTTGGATATTTCTGTAATATACATGCTGATATGCCATCCATTCCTGAAATGTCAGTCTTCTATTCTTCTTCTATTGTTATTTCAAAATTTGTCCCAACTCCCTTACAAGTAACTGATTTTGGACAAAGTCTCAGGCATTGCTGATTTCTCTACCCTTTAAATTAATTATCATATGATGATACAGCGGCTGTGAGTTCCCTATTACAGGAATGTATGGCACCGTCTCAGTCCCCCCAAATTTTATCCGGGCTCCAGAACCGGCATAGCTGATGAATCAGACCTCTAGCTGGGTCAGTATTCCTAACTGTAATCTGTGTGTGTGTTCATGGGACTAGTTTACCTGCTTGTGGGATGAAAAACCCCAGATAAACTGGCAGAAAAAACTGCTATCCATGCCCAAGACCAGCTAACTTGGCTCTGGCTGAGGAAGATCTTTAAGTTCCTCGGGTCGTTGATGGGAATCGAAACTAGGACACTAATTCCTCGGGCATATGGTTGTGAAGCGCAAAGCCACAAGGCTAACCGCACTGACTTTCCCTTTAAAATGATCAAGTCACTGCAACTCACCAGTCTATTTCCTTAATTTATCATGTTGGATCCATGAAGCTTGTACCAGCCTAGCCACTTCCCACATCAAAACCACACAATCACACTCTTCCCAGTTGATGACATCATGGTTACACCATTATTATCACCCTCCCATCACTCACCAGTCTCATCTATCTAAATGTTTCAAAATCATCTCCCTCTATATTTACCATTTCCTGGCCTCTAGCAGCACCTTACTAAATATCTAAACTTTGTGCTTACTTCACCCTCACACCAAATGGTCTCAAAGTATTATCATTACTGCTTCTTCAAGTTCCGCATTGAAGAGGATACAACTTTTCTGAAATCATCAGTAATATCCCAACCTCCTCTTTTATCTTTTGTCTTTTCAAAAAATACTATACCCATCATATAATATTCCCATGAGCACATCTTCCATTAGCTACACCTTCATAATAATGATTTGCAGACTGAATAAATGTTTTATGGCCACAAGCTCTGTACTACCCTTATTCCTAATACTCCTTGCATCAATACATAAGCACAGTAGCTTTCCGCTGATCCTCCCCCTTCCATCCAACAATTCCTTTCCCATCATTATTCAAGTACCTTCACTCTGTTGTTCTCATTGATGCCTTCCCTGCATCCTTATTTGTCATTTATCTCATATCAACCCTGGCAGCTTACACTCACAGTCCCATCATCTAATTTTTGTTTGTCTGACTGCTACACACTCTTCTCATATCTACCCAGCTTCATAAATGTACTCCATGTAAATATAACATTCTAAACAGGATTTTTTGTACCTTATAAGTTTTTTTCACATATGCAAAGCTCAAGTACAGATCCTTATGTACCCAGAATTTTTAACTACACTGGTTTTCCATAAATTAAGGAACAAAGAGAAAAATTGCAATAGCTCAAAAACTGTATGATGTGAGGTGTGAAAGAACCATCCACAAAAATTGTAAATAGTTTAATTCAGTAACAAATGGAACATGAAGACAATGGTCAAAAACAAGATTGTCAAAGTGCTTCAATAAGGAATATTGTCATCCTTCACAGCGGTACAGTACTCCATGATATTTCATACTGTTTATAATGGTGACCAGGAGCTAGATAATAATAACTATTGCTCCTGCAGAGTTAAGTTCCTCACAATTTTAGAGAGGGTAGTAGAGAGCAGCATCATATCTACTTAGAGCAGGAGAGGCCAACCTTCTATGTTCCATGCACCAATTTTTGCACGTATGAGTTCAGACGTACCACACAACTCTTCTACCCTAAAAAACTCCCTTTAAAAATGTTAATATAGATAAGATATATTGATTTAATATAAAAACAAGATAAACATTACTTACCTTAATGAGACTTTTGAGCCTGTTTTTTGATTTTGACAAACTTTTAATGTTTGGAGTTAAATTAGTTACTCAGAACAGCAGACAATTCTTCAAATTTGAATCACTCATTCACAACCTCATTTTGTTTTTAATCAATTGCATGGCTGAAAATTATTTTTCACATCTATATGTCATTCCAAAATGATAGTTCCAGATTTTCTTAATTCTGGAAAATGCTCACAGGGTAATGATCAATGATGATACATTGATAATACAAGGAATTAATCATGTTGGAAGCATTAGGGACTGATGGAAGCTCATCACATTTCATGTTCAGTAATGAATTTGTTTATTTGCCTTTTATTGTTTATTTCAAGGTTCCATTTGTATGTTACTAGGTATCTTCATAACTTTTTTTTCACTAAGTGAAAATGGATTTATAAATGCAAGTATGGAGTTCTCGTTAGAAAAATCACAAAAACAACTTTCAACTGACTCTTGCAATAACCCGATTTTTTTCGATAATCATCATTATCATCATCAAATTCCTCCTATGTACCCTCAAGGGGTGTACAGGATATGATAGTACAACATGAAAAATTTACATCATTACTAACTTCCTGTCTACAATTTTCCTTCAAATCAGTCTGTTACTTATCAAGACTCCAACATTATCAGATCTTATATTTCTATTGTCTAAGGCACATTGTACTGTATCAATCCATCCATATCTTGGTCTTCCTCTGGGTCGTTTTCCTTCCAACCTGGCAGAGAACACTTGTTTTGCTAATCTTTGCTCTCCCATCTGTTTAAGTGTCCATACCACCTGAGATTAGCTCTGCTAATGCATTCCTGGATGCTGACAATATCAAGTTCTTTCCTAATATCCTTGTTTTGGATATGATATTGCCATCTGTTCACGCCTCTAATCTTTCTCAGGACTCTCATATCTGTGGTCTCTAATCTTTGGTCAAGTGTTTTACTTCTGACCCAGCTCTCAGATCCATAAGTTAAAATTGGCTTGAATACAGCTCATTTAGTGTTCTGACTAATTTCTCTCTTATTCCATATGAATTTATTCAATTGACTTCCTACCATACCAGCTTTGTTGATTCTGTTGTCTATTTCCATATTTAATTTACTATCTTCTCTAAAAATCGTGCCTAAGTAGCTGAAATGTTCTACTTGTTCCACAGGTTCTCCGTTCACAGTGCAGTTGACATTATCAACGATTCTGCTTATTTTCTTTGTCTTTGTCTTTTTATTGCTGACCTTCATACCATATCTATTACAACAGTTATTCAATTTAGTCAGAGAATCTTGCAGACTTGTAGCGGATTTATTGAGAAGTATAGCATTGTCCGCATAAAGCAAAGAGCTGACATTAACATCTCCAATTTTGATGTCATGTTTAATACCACTTTCCTTCATAATGTGATCCATATAGATAATGAATAACAGAGGGGATAATGAACATCCTTGTCTCACACCAGATTTAACATTAAACCATCTTCCTGTACTTCCTTCAATTCTAACTGGTGACTTACAACTCAAATAAAGACTAAGTATTGCTTGATATAATGCCCCATCGACACCGTATAACTGTAGCGAATTGAATAGCTTCTCTCTTGGCACCTTGTCATATGCCTTTTCCAGATCGACTAAACTTAAATACATATCTTTGTTATATTCCCATGATTTCTCCACTATTTGTTGTAAAGTGAAGATCTGATTCTGACAGCCTCTATTTGGCCTGAATCCAGCATGTTTTTCACCAAGCTTTTCTTCCACAATTCTTCTCAACTGTTTCTCAATTATACTGGCATAAATCTTACCAGGAACACTCAGTAAGGAAATACCTCTCTAATTCTCACATTCAGTTTTATTTCCCTTTTTTATATGTGGGTACTATGAGAGCTCTACTCCAATCACCAGGAATTTGCCCCTCTGTTCATGCCTTCTGAACTATGCAGTGGAACCACTGTAAGACTTTTATACCACCATACTTCAGCATTTCTGGTTGAATATCATCTACTCCTGCTGCCTTTCCACATTTCAAGACTTTGATGGCTTTTTCTACTTCAAGCATGGATATGTATTCCTGACTGTATGTCTGTTGAGTGTTTTTTACCACTGTATGATCACTGCTTCTTTCATTTAGCAATTTTTCGAAGTAATTACTTCATACTTCAAGGATATATATTTCTTCGGTTTTCATGTCACCTTTATCATCTCTAACTCCTTTAACAGCACTCTTTCCTCCATTTCTAAGCTTCTTCAACGACCTCCAGAATATTTTGCCGCCTTCAAAGGATTCGAAATAAACGTATTGTAAAACCCCTTACTTGCAAATGATTTTGGCACAGGAAAACAAAAAAAAAAACACATTCGAAATATAACAGGTTTACATAACGTTTACTGAACACAAAACACAAATATAATAGAGAAACACAGAGATATTATTATTATCGGGGGGGGGGGGGGCTAAAATCCTGTCGATGAAATCCCTTTAGTTATAAGCAAAATTAGAAGAAGAAAAAAAAAATAAAATAAAAAATGTTTCCCCAAATGTGTACTGACTGTGCCCACTCGATCGTGGGGCACAGGTGAAGTGGGTTGCAACCTACTTCACCCCCAAGATGGCCCGCCCTGGTTCCTATTCTCAAACTCTTTCATTTTTTCTTCAATAATCTTTGTGTATTTTAGTCTACAGTACACATCTGAGAGCTGCTCAACTTTTATTCACTTTAAAACTTTCTTACATATCATTCTTTTCAAAATGAAATTCAATTTTATCCTGCTCAAGACTAAATAGTGATCACTTCCAATTTCAAATCCTCTGTACACTCTGGTGTCCTGCACCAGGGAGAAAACATCACTATCAACAATAACATAGTCAATGAGACTTTTCTTATTCCTTGCCTCTTCTCTCCAGTTTTTGTGCACATTTTTAGTAATAACCCATCCATGTCCAGAGAAGAAATCCAACAGGTATTTGCCATTATTATTGACTTTGCTGTTTTCTCCAAATTTTCCCAAAATATTTTTGTATGTCTGACAATCATTTCCTACTCTGCTATTTAGATCCCCAACAAGGACCAACTTTTCCTTTTTCATTATGTCAGTTGCTTTCTCTAAATACTCAAAAAATTCCTCCACTTCTACCTTAGTAGAACTTTCTGTGTGACCATAGGCATAATTAAGTCTCATTGTCCAGGTCCTCATTCTCATATTTGCCCACATCACTCTACTTGAGACTGCCTGCCATTCAAGAAGATTAGCCTTATATTTAGTGTTGAATACTATGACTACTCCTTCTTTTCCTTGATTGTCATTGCCTGAATATACATGTTTTTTTTATTGCTCAAAAAGATCTCACCAGTTTTTGTCTTTTTTGTTTCAGTCACACCTAATATATCAATCTGGTACTTATCTAATTCCTCAGCTTGCTCCATTTCTTTGCCATTCAAGCTTCTTATGTTGATAGTACCAATCTTTAACTCTGGTGATGTTTTCAGATTTGTTCCAGTAGCTGACTTTTCGTTGTTTGCCCTGGTTCCCTGGTGAAAACAACGGGGGCCTTGGTTAACTGGGCGACGTTCCAGCCGGCATGAAATTTTGTCATGTTGTACCATCATTTTTTATTTTGGTTTAACCAATAAGAATACAATTTGGTCGGCTAAATCCCAAGTTGCCACGTTTGTTCAGTATCCAGGTAGATACCCAACAGGGTGCTCCACGAGAAGGTGAGGATTGGACATTAGGTCAGAAGCCCTGGTCGGTTCTCCGCATTCCTTTAAAGCCTATGTGGAGGTCTCCTCTCAGTTATACAGCTTTGACCCTTAAGCAGCACCCCCTTTTTTTCGATATATTGTGTAAAATTGCCATTAACTTCAGCATTATCTTTTCTCTGCTCTTTTAAGCGTAGAAACTGACTCAAATCCTCATTTTCTAACAGAGGTAAACAGTTTTAACTTCATCTTGAACAAATTGATATCATTTACTAAGCTCGGAAATAATTTGTTCTTGCCCTGCAGTTTCAAATTTAGATCATTGAGATGGCTGGTAACATCAACCAAAAAATGCTAAATCAAACAGCCAGTTGTTATCACATAAAAGGACTCTTTCCTCAGGCAGCTCATTTTTCTCTTCTAGAAAATTATGAATAGTATTTTTCAGTATCCAAAATCTCCTCAGAACCTGTTCTCCAGAAAACCAGCACACCTCACAATGATAAACGAGATTGCCATATTCCAAATCCAACATTTCACAATATTCTCTGAATTCTCTTCTGTTTAATCCTCTTGCTCTAATTTTATTTACACATTTCACAACTGGCAACATGACATGCTGCAAATTTAATGTTTTTCCACACAGTGACTCTTGGTATATAATGCAGTGATATTTTAGTAAAGGATGAGAAAGTTTTTAAGCAAAATTGTAGTCCCAGTGGCTTTACCTATCATTGACGGCACTCTGTCAGTACAAACACTGATGAGTTTACTGGAATCTACTTGTAGATTTTCTAGGCATGATTTCACTTTCTCAAATATGTCTGATCCTCTTGTTTTTCCATGAAGTGATTCAAGACCGATAAGTTCTTCAAAAATGTTAAAATGATCATCAATTCCTCTTATAAAAATGCTTAACTGGGCTCCAACATATATGTCAGTAGATACATCCAAAGCTAAAGAAAAAGTACAAGCAAGGACAATTGCTCAGATACATCATGAGAGTTGTTCGGTGCATCTTGTTTGCTTTGACATAGCAATTTCGTCTGCTTTCCTTTTGATATTTTTATCACTAAGACACTTCTGTTTTTTGACTCTAATGTGCATAAATCTGTCATCGCCAAATTTTCATAACTTCTTTTAACAGACATGTTTCATCTTTTGATTTCTTCCTTCTTCTTAATCACATATTCTCTCCATAACTCAAATCCAAGCACTAGCTTCAGTTTTCCTTCTATTTCAGTCTGATGTGTTTTATAGTGTCTATTAAGACCATGTTTTTTGTTATGTGAGAAAATGTTTTCACAAACAATGCACAATGGTTTTCCTAATGGATTAGCTATAAATAAGTCCCATTTTCCTACTGTTCATTGAATTCACACTTACTATCACCTTCTGTTTTTCCTTTACACTGTGAAGGGTAACTTGAATGTAAAAATAAGGCTTAATTTTCAAAAAAGTGCAAAACTGCAAATGTTCACAAAGGACAAACAAAACACAGCTCTGCAGCCCACAAGTATCAGTTGTAAACTAACCGGCATAAACCTGCCGTTATGCCGGTTATTGCCTTTATTCACTTGTTTTACACCTCAGTGTAAAACAAGTGAATGTGCAAAAGATGTGCACGAAACAATAAAATCGCTAAAAAATAATGACTAAGTTTTAGCTTCTCTTTTACAAATTGGTTTTTGGTTAATACTTTTTGCATAAATAGGCTTGATTTTTATTACCATCATTGGGATCCAGTGCACCACTTATGATCATCCAGTGTGCCACTTTTGGCACATGTGTCATAGGTTGGCCACCCTTGACATGCTCAGTAGGATTAAAGTCTGGAATCCTGGCTGGCCAGTTCATGCAGTCAATAGCTTTGTCCAGTGAGGATAAGCATTATTGTCTTGCACCTTCATATGTACAAACATAGAGATGCAGGACCTTATCTCTGTAACTTGTATGCTTGGAGAGCAGTTGGAGTCTGGTTAGACAACGATAGTGGAATGAATGTGTGCAGAAAGTGTAAGGAATGTGAGGATTTAAATAGTGTTTCAGTTCGTGAGAGTGATATGCGAGGTATGAATAGTGATATTTGCGAGGTAGTACCAGATAGCTGTGAGACTGGTGTTGAAAGTGAGAATGGAGGTAAACATACAGAACGAACGAATAATAAAAATGATGAGACAGATGCATTGAGTGAGATCGCACGGTTACGTGGAGCGATACACAGGGCAAATCGGCAGCTGGAGCATTGTTTACTGAGCGTACCAACTAATAAACGGCAAAAGTATGATAAGAAAAATAAGAGTATGATAGTGAGTGTAAACAAAATGAAAGAGCGAGTGTTGTATAGAGATTCTTTAGTAAGAGGTGTGATAGATGAGAGTTTAACAAAATCGTACCAACCTGGTGCGAACGTTAAGGATCTAAGCGATCTAAGCAATTAGAATGCAAAAGCAGAGGGTGAAAGAATTGATAGTAGCAGGAACAAATGATTTGAAAGGAAACAAAATGACTATGAGAGAGGATTTGAAGGAGTTGCTTGAGGTAGCAAAAGAGAAGAGAGAGAGAGAGAGTTAGGATGGTGAGTCTGTTGCAGCGGTATGACAGTGAAGAGTATAGAAGGAGGGCCAAAATTGCTAATGACTTTATGCACGGATTATGCAGGAGGAGTGGTGTGGAATTTGTGGATGTGTGGAGTGAGTTTGATGGGTGAAAGGATTTATATAAGATGGATGGTTTACATTTGAATGGATTTAGTGTACGGAGACTTGAAAGGGTGTTGTTGAATGAAGTGGATGTGCAGAATCAGGGAAACTAGAGTTATTTGGGGGGGGGGAGTAGATATCCAGACTTTAGGGAGACAGTTGAGTGTAAGAATGTGTGTAATATGCCCGAGCAAGTACGAAGGACAACAAATTAGAATGGCGTAGTTAGTATAAGGCATCAATAGGGATGGGACAAATGGGCTTTTGAAATTCATGTATACTAATGCTAGAAGTATTAGGAACAAGAAGGAGGAATTTTCAGCCTTGGTTGGCACTTCCAGGCCACAGGTTATTGGCATTAGTGAAACATGGCTGACAGAAGATGATATAGCTAGTGGGATTGAATGTGAGGGATATGGTGTGTTCAGGAATGACAGGGAGAATAAAATGGGGGGAGGAGTGTTATTGATGATAGCTGATCAATAGAAGTGGACCTGCAGGATAGAGAAAAGAGCACATTTAAGGCTATTTGGTGTGAGATTGAGACTAGTAGAACAAAATATACCATTGGGTGGTGCTATAGACTAGGTGATGGAATAGATGGTGGAGATAGTATGCATAAGCAAATAGAAGCAATGAGTGGAAGGAGGGTAATTATAATGGGGGATTTCAACTATGGTAACATTGATTCGAAGAAGGAGAGGACACACAGGAGGAAGGAATTGGATTTTATGCAGTTATTAAGGGATAACTATCTGCAACAGCATGTAATGGAAAATACTAGGGGTCAGAGAGTGCTTGACCTAGTAATTGCATCTGAGAATTTGGCTGTAATGAATATGACCACGTTGCCACCAATTGGTGAGAGTGATCATAGGGTCTTGACTTGGGAGGTGGTTAAAGGTGTGGAATTTACAATTAAGACAAGGTACATGTGGAATTATCGGGTTGGTAAGGATGACAAGCTTAGGAATTTGATTGGTTCAGTGCCATGCCGTGTAAAACTGCAAGGCTGGATGTTGATAGTGCATGGGAGGCAGTTAAGAAGTGTTTGCATGAGGCAATAGCCGACTGTATACCTAGAGTCCAAATAAGAAATCAAGTAGCGGTTAAATGGATGAATTACGCTTAGCTGCAAAACAAGAAACAACTATGGAGGAAATTTAAGGAAAAAGGTGACCGGCAGGCACATGAACGGTATAAAGCACAGGCCAGAAGGGTAACGAGTGTGGTAAGAAAAGCAAAAGCAGATTATGAAAGAACATTAGACATGCAGGCTAAAGAGAATCCCAAACATTTTTTTCGATATGTGGCAAGTAAAAAAAAAAATGTATATGGCAGAATGATTTTAAAGAATGTCGATGGTAGGGAGGTAACCGAACCAGTTGATATGGTTGAATTACTGAGCGAGCACTTTGCAAGAGTATATCATCCAGGTATATCATCACAAAAGTGGCTAAATCATTCATTGCAGGAATGAATGAACCAATAGCTTATACGGGAATTGTGGTGAATGAAGTGGAGATGAATAGTCTATTAGAAAACCTCAATGTCAATACATCTGTGGGATTGGATGGTATACCAGCTTGCGTCGTACATGAAGCGGCTAAAGAATTGTCAGTGCCCTTGACCATTTTGTTTAATTTGAGTCTCGGGTCTGAGTTAGTCCCAAGGGGGTGGAAAGAGGGGAAAATAGTTCCACTGCATAAAGGAGTTTCCAAGACTGCTGTTGTAAATTACCGACTGATCAGCATATCAGGAATCGTTGTCAATATAAAGCAGGAGCTGTGGGGGGGGGGGGGGAACATTGTAGAGGGAATGTAAAGAAAATGGTGATCATCATATTCATGAGCAGTACAATATGATGCAAGAAGGGTTACAAAGAAACATTAAATGAAATTATGTGATCAAATTAGTTAAACAGGCCAAGTCAGTCCAGAGGATCTTTTTTTTATTATTATTATTATATAGCAAGTAAGAGAAAGAATGGTTATGGATGGATAACTTTAATCAATGCTGATGGTAAAAAAGTGACAGAAGCAGAAAAAATAGTTGAATTAAGTGGTTTAATTAAGTGAGAATTGAGGTAGACGAATTGGTGATGCTCAGCATATTCAAAATATCAATGTGAATGCAGCAGTGGAACTGGATGACATGTCACCATTGTGTTATAAGTTCTGGTTAGGTTCCAAGGAAAGCAGATAAAATAGTTTGTTCCCTTGCATAAAGGTAGCTCCAAGATAGAAGTAGCAAGTTACAGAGCAATTAGCATCTCAAGAGTGGTGGTTCAAGTATTTTAATAGGTGGTTAGATGTAAAATCCAGGAATGGCTTGATAGGAAAATGATACTCTTCTGTGTACAGCACTGCTTTGTAAGAAGTAGGTCCTGCTTTTGTTATTTACTCACATTTTATAATATAGTGACAGCAGAATTGTGTTAAGGAAGTGGCTATACCATAATGCTACTAGCCTTTGCAAAGGCATGTGACAGAATTACTGCACTGGAAAACTATTACAAAAGTTGGAGCCAATGGGAATTTATATGAAGCTGATGTCATAGATATTGGGACTGACAGACGGATGCCAGAGAGTAATATATTTTGGAGTAGAATCTAGGAGAATGCAGATTACTATTGGAATTCCTCAAGGGTCTGTTCTATGACCATTCTTTAATTTGTATATTAATGAAATAAGCAGTGATTTAAGAAGGGGAGATATTTAGTTTTTATTATTATTTTATTTTCACACACGAGAAGAAGCAGAGCCTGTTGCAAATAAATGCCATGTGTGGACAGAGAAATCTGTTGATGTTCTTCTTAAACAGTTGGAGGTTGTAGTCTTTTGGAAATACTTTATGGGGGTGTCAGTTTCACAGAACTGAGGTGGATGGAATGTAGCAGGTTCAATGAGTATGCAATTCAACTGTAAAGGGATATTGAGCAGCTGTTTTTCAAGTTCCTGTAGATGTGACAGAAATGGGAGGCATGATAGATGCCTCCCATTTCTGTCATGGGAGGCATCTATTTAATAGCCATGGAAATATCTGATCTTCTATGAGACGATTGAAGAGACACAAACTGAAGAGTCTGTAAGAGATATCATTAATCAACCTAACCACTATTTTCTGAACAGCATCAAGAATTTTTAGGGACATCTTGTGTGCAACCAAAAGAATGACAGCAATATTCCAAGGTTAGCTGGATTTGCAGTTTATAAAGAGTGAGTAACTAGTCATGCTTTATAGCTCAGTTGGTTTAGACAAGCCCTTTGGTTGGAAAGATCTGAGTTTGAATATCATCTATAGTGTAAGGAATTTTTATCAGACATTTTCAATCAAATGGTAAGTTAGCTGTTTTCATGTAGAAGTGAGAGTTTTTACTCTCATAAACATCAAAACAGGCAAACCAGCCAGAAGAACATGCAATATACAGACAAGACATTATGGGAATAAGGATTACCCTGTTCTGTCAGATTTGGTTTTGAATGCTTACACAGTAGAGTGTGGGCTATGCATAAGCATAAATCAGGAAGGAAGGAATAACTGGTGAAAAGAGAAGTACCTTCTTGAGCAAGAAGGATGCCAAATCCCGAGAAGAGAGATTTGGTCTTGACTATTGAACTAAGCCTTATCAAAAGTAAGTGGAGAAGATCTGAGGTCTTTTTGTGTGAGAGGAAACAAGCAGAACTTTGATTTGGAAATATTGAAGGTGGCTAGATTGTTTTCACCCCAATCAAGGATACTGTGGGCTTATGCATTCAGGGCACTTATAGATGTTCTTTAAGTTTGAAATGTTTGTGCACTTCAAGCCTTGTCATATGTGTTGTATGAGTAAAGAGTACCATCATCATCATAATTATGAATAGAGTTTTCATTCAATGACAGTAGATCATGTAAATCAGGGAGACAGTAGGTGAAACAACAGCGCCATGAGGGATGCCTTCATTAACAGGAAAATCTGAAGAGTGAACACCATCCACCAGTACATATAGGAAACAATCTGAGAGAAAACTGACAATCCAGTTACAAAGGGAGGAAGGTGCTCCATATGATTGTAATTTGTTGGAAAGCCCTCAATGCCAGACCCTATCAAAAGCCTTGGAGATGTCAAGTATAGTGGCATGGGTTCTCCAAACCTCTCCATGGAATGAATCCAGAGATGCCAAGAGATCTCCTATGGATCTAGATTGGCAAAATCTATGTCGTCGTCCCCCAACATTCTATGTTGGGGGGGGGGGGTGACAAAAACCAGAACCCTTGCTGTAGAAACTAAACATGGCAACAACTACTTCAGCCCCCCCCCCCCCAAATAAGCAAGATGGTGGTATTTCACCAGGGTATGAAGGTTATCTACTATTTAGTAGATCTGGTTGGCATTTCCTCCATCTAGGAAAGTATTCCTTTATAGTGGGAATACAATCTGTTGACAGAGTCCCTTTAGTGGAAACAGACCCCCACCACCAGAAGGCAGCGATGACTTGATTGGGAGAAGCTGTACATTATGCATCACTGGCCCATACTTGTTTGCTGGTGATGTAAAATTGGGGAGGGTCATAGTTAATAAAGGTGACATATTTAAATTTATTTAAATCCTGCAAAATGATTTAAATAAATTGGCATCATGGGCAAAGGATAATGACCATCAGTTTAATGTTGCAAAATGTAAGATTATGCATTTCAGGTTAAAAAGATTACATACTCTGTATCACTTTAATAGTACTGGATTGCATGAAATTGGAATGCCTAGAGATGTGGAGGAATAATAGTGAATAGAGAATTGAAGTTCAAAGAGCATATTATAAAAGTTTGTAAAATATCTCAAATCATTACTTCAGTGCTGAAAAATGCAGTAACAAGTAAAATAGAAAGGTTATCTTTCTTTATAAGGCTATGATTAGCCACATCTTCATTGCTATACACTGATTTTGTTATCTGGTTTCTTGAAGATCAGGTAGTGGTGAAGATGATCCAGAGATGAGTAACCAAGCTAGTGACAGATCTATGGAATACTCCTTATGAGAATAGACTCAAGGTGTGTGAATTGCAAAGTGTTGTGGATAGGTAGAAAAATGAAGGAACATGATAGAAAGTTATCAGTTACTAAACGAATTTTATAAGAGTAATGCAAAAGAAATTTTTTAATATTCAGTATATGACATCAAGAGTGCTAGAGTTATTCCTAAAAGTTGTGTAAGAGTATGGTTAGTAAGGGTATGTGGAGTATATTTTTTTGCTTAAAGAGTGGTGAATGAGCGAATGAAATGTTAGTAGTAGTTGTGAACCCTTGACAGTCAATGAATTTAAGGAGAGGTATAAGGTGTGTGTAGGAGTTAATGTGGGTCTTCTGACTCCTTGGAAATACCTATATAATAATAATGCTGCCAGTTGCACTTCTTTTCCAGTGATGCTTCTTATGTTAATATTTCCTGTCTTGAATTCTGTTGATGTTGAGTGTGTTCTGGTAGCTGACGTTTGGTCTGTTTATCCTAGTTCGCTCAAGTGGGGATTATTTAACCAGACAAGACACCAGCCAGCATGAAATTCCATGTGTTTGTTTCTGGTTTAAGCTATACAGAAATACAATTTACTAGACTAAGTCCCAAATTTCTGGTCCATTCTTGTTCATTTAGTATCCAGTGGATACCTACAATCAGGCACATCATACGAAGATAAGGATTGGACATTAAGTAAGAAGCCTAGTCTGCTCTCTGCATTCCTTAAAGGTTATGTGGAGGTCTCCTCCCAGTCATCTAGCTTTGACCCTTAAGTGGACTCCCCCCCCCCTCCCACACACACACACACACGTGCACTCAATTTTTCTTTTTCTTGCAGAATAACTGCTATGAAACTATATTACTGGATGCAATTTTGTTTACTTTTGGATGCAAAATATACCTAGTTGTAGATCTGGTAAATATCTCTGAACATCTTATATGATTTACTTATCCCTTCCTCTTATGTTCACTAAATTTGCAGGTTGCGTGGAGTAGTCTATCCTTGTAGTGATCATTCAGTAATCCTAATATTTTTATTAGCCTTCTTTGTTCCCTCTCTAAAGTTTCCTTATAATCTTCAACTCATTTTTTAACTTCCACTGAGAAGTGGGAGTTTAAAAGATTAGTGATCTGTAATAATCGAGATGTAATGTCAAAGCTAAATTATGTCAGAATTTTGAAGAGTGACTTTTGAAATGAATGGTTTTTTATAAAGGAGGAAGAGTTACTCGTGGGAAGAGAGGAGAGTTTTGCTAACTCTTTGTCAACTTTAAAAGTGGCATTTTTTATACTATCAGTACAGAGATTATTTTCAGTAAAAAGTAAGGCTTTAGATTGTTAATGATTTCTGTTGGGCCAATTAGTTACTTATAATAGACTGGAGCCCCTTTTCTTTTGTTAGTGGGATTATCATCTGTAATCTCTTCAGTTGCATGATCTTATAATATTGGAGAAATTTTTAGAGCTGGTATTTATTTCTGTGGAAAATTGCTAATATAACTTTTATGAAAGTTATATTTGGTGAGCGAATGACTACATACGAACACCTTTAGGCCTTAGAAGGTAGGATGCTGGCTTGCACCCTTTTCTCCAATACATGAACTTTTCTACACTTCTAAAGATACTTTATGGAAGTATTGCATGCGAAATACAACGATTTAATAAGTAGAAATGAAAATGGTACATTAACAGGCTAGCCTTTTGTGAGATCCAGACAATTGTACCATTCCAACATGTGAAAAATAAATAAAAGTTTTAGTGAGAGAAAATTTACAAATAGATGAGTTGAATTCTAGTCCATTAACGAAAAAAAAAAGTCATTACTTACATAGACTTTATTAAACAAATAATCTTATCAACATTATATAAATTATATGAAGCTTTAAATCTGGAACTGTGGTCTAGCATTTGACATCTTCAAAGTCATAGCAAAAAAATAAATAATAGAGTTGCAATTGCATTTAAAAAATAATTTTCTTTATTTATTTTTTTTGCTGACTTTGAAGATGTGAAATGCTAGACCACAGTTCCAGATTTAATTCTTCATATAATTTTTATGAAGTTTCCAAAAAGTTTTTTTTTAAATAAAAAATAAAAATAAAAAAATTGTGTAAAACTTGCTACCATAAGTAGTTATGAATTTAATGTCTGTATCACTATCAGAAGACATTTCATAATCTCTGTACTGTAGCTGACAGTATAGAAAATGCCACTTTTCAAGGGCATAGGTAAGTTATCACATCTAGATAATGCTGTGTTAGGAATAATAGTGAGCATGGAACACAGGACTAAACCACTCCAGATATTTGGAATCCCCAAAATTCACAAATCCATGCATCCACAATGAAGTAATAATCACAAGAAAGTCTGTAAGTTCTACTAACAGACTTTCTTGTGATTATTACTTCATTGTGGGTCTCTGTGCGAAGAAGAAGTTGGCTATTGATTACTTCCTTCATTGTTTTCAAGATGACTGATGTGAATAACAAAATGATAGATGATGGCTAACTTTTATCCTCTTTTTAGGGATGGACTGGATTACCGACTTGCATCATTGCTTGAAGGTAGATGCTTGAACAAATATAACAGCTTGAATAGTAGTATCATCTGGATGTTAATGCTGAAGCACAAATTTAAAGGACAGTTTTGTGTTTACACTACTCAGACCAAGTGGTCTGAGTAGTGTAAACACTGGGGGGGGGAGATATCATCTGGCTCAGGAGACTTATTGATGATATCCAGACTAAAGTGAATTTTTCTTATGTCTTTGCAGCAAAAGATCACAGAAAGCACACTGTAAGTTGTTCTTTAATAATGTGGGAAGTGATTTCCTTTGTCACCTCTGTAGTTATTGTGGAAGAAAACTGCTTATGTTAATATGTCACATTTAACTTTGAGTGATGTTAGCTTAGTACTATCCTAGGTGTTTGTATGTGAGAGAGAGAGAGGCGTGTTGAAGGATAGAACAAGAAACTAGATGGCATGACTACCATTTGAGCAAGAAGTAAGTGTTCTGTGTTTGGCATCTTCAGAATCTGATGTGTTAATGTTTAACAGTTGTTTCAGGGTGTAGTGTAGCTGAGTGCAAATTGAGATTTTTGAGTTAAGCCATTTGAGATGCTAAATTTTGAAAAGATAGATAAAAATTTCAGTACTATATAGTTGGAATATAGAATTCTCAGAGACTATTTCGGAATCAGCATCTGTAATGAAAGCATTCTCTTAACTGCCATTAAAGTGACTACTTTACCAAAAATTTGCGACATTCATTTTAATAATCATTTTAAGACCTTAAATTAAACATGCCAAGAAATTATATTCTTGTTTAATCCTTCATTCAAGTGTAAGCAAGCAAAGATTGCATATGAAGTATCTTCACAGCTAGACTGCTTGTATATATATAGATACTAACGACTTCTAGTCTGAAGTCATAAAGATACTTCATGCACACTTGGATAAAGGATTAAACAAGAATGTATTTTAATGGCATGTTTAATTTAAATTATAACAAAGTGAAAAAACTTTCTGCAATCTAGCTCTGATCAAGGGTATTTCAATTATCATGTGGTACACCTTTTCACTACTTGTATATGAAAAGCTTATGACATCTGCATTTATTCAACCTTGGTAACTCTTCTGGGGCTGGTTCCCACTGATGACATTTAATAATGCTTGGTTGTGAGTTTTTACCTGTCTCTGAGTGGAGCTATCGCTGAGTATCCTGTCCTGGGGTGATAAGTTTTAGTGATCCTTTTGGGTCACTTTGTAAGATTTAGAGTCTTGAATTCTTCTTGGGAGCATTAATCTGAAGATTGGGTTGGAGGCAGCAGCATGTCATACAGGACCATACTTATGCACAGGCACACGAGGCTCTAGCCTGGGGCCCAAAAAAAATTAGGGCCTCAAACAATGAGGTGGGATCCCCGGAGCACACTAGCACGCTGGGTCCCACCCGCCTCGAGAAAGTGTAACACAGTCCTGATGTCATAGCATCCTGTTGTGTGCTCTCCTTTCTTTTATCTTTATTTTATTATTTATTCATTTTTTTATCTTATTTTTATTTTAATTTTAATTTTGTATTTAATAAATGAAAAGGTGAGCCCTTTAATAGTACCTCAATAAAAGTCAAAGCTGGTCTGGCTAGTGGCCCTTCTCTTATTGCATTGTGTTATACATGTCCTTGATGAGATACTAAATCAATTATTATTATTATGTGATGCCTCCATGGGTCCAAAGACTTGTCAAAGGTGGGCACCTACTCTACAACTCAATCCACCAACTGCAGTGAACCACATCATCTACTGTCCGCCACCATCACTAATATTTTCACAGACAATCACAAACATCCATGCCCAACGCGGCATTCGAACCTGCAGCCTTTTGGCTGGAGAGAGGATATGCTAACCACAGCCAACCAGGCCTGCTATGAGAAGTGATTATCTTCTATGTACAAGTAGCCTATTCATGAAGATACTTCACATGCAAGCTTTGCTTGCTTATACTTGGATAAATGATTAAAGAATGAAGAATACAATTTCTTGGCATATTATCTGAAGGGAAAAATTTTCTACTGTTTTAACCCAAAAGATGTAAACCATTTTAAATGCGGCCTTAGAACCATAATAAGACTCATTTTGTCTGTTAGTTTTGGATTGTTTCTACAATTACTTCATTGTTAATGCTTTGTATTCTGCGATATTTTTTGCTCTGAGGATGCTGTTTTGAAATCCAGAAAAATACCATTAGCTTAGTATATTTTATTATTATATGTATTTTGTTCATGTGGTGTCAGGTGTTAATACCATTAAATAATTAAAATGAATAATGTCAATACCTATGCATTGCATTTCTTTATACCAAAAACCTATTTAAAAAAATTCATAACTTAATGTGTAGACATTTAGCTTAAAAGCATTCTTGGTCTGACTAATAGTTGGAAAATCAATCTTTTAACTGCTCCTTTGTGTAAGATCAGTTTATTCTTTAAAGGTACCTGTGGCATAACTATAAATAATAATAAATTACACAATAACCACGGTAATTAACTTTAATTAAATAAAGGTACAAATATTTTGTACTGAAATTAACAGTCTAGGTATGGACTATTATATATAACATGCTCTACAAATTGTAGTAATCCTTGTTCAACGTAGTTCCGATATAACACAGTCTACAAATTGTTGTAACCCTTTATCTTTTCATATATTTTTCACCTTGTGACTTAAAAATCAATTTTAACTTCATTAAATTTGTGTCTGCCTGTATTGCACATCTAGTTATAAATAGCAAATTTATATTAGGGGAAATTATGCATGTACATCAATTATTTACCGTATAAAGTTTATTGTTGAACATTGCCTTCGTTTTCTGCCAGGAAAGTGCATTAAAAATCATAAGTGTGTTAATCTCAAGCTGAGCACTTTATTTTCTGGTGAGTTACATACAATATGTAATACTTTTTTATGTAAAAAAATTATTTTTATAGTAATGACCACTTATAGAGGGCTTTTGCAGTATGGTTGAAAACAAAATTAGTTGAATTAATTGATGGGGAAATAGATTAGGAGGAACTGGTACAATTAATAGATGAGAATGGCAGGGAACTTTCTGCCAAAGATTCTAATTGTGGTGGATCTGTTAAAGAATTCAGTTTAAAGAAATTAGCAGAAGGATTGGACTTGGCAAGAAAGTTAGGAAGTTATTTTATGGATAATGATCCCTCAATGGCACGTTCCCCGAAAATTCACGAGACAGTTGGATATTTGTGTAGCTCCATATTATGAACTTAATAAAAAAAAAATTGCAGCATAGCGGTAAGCAAGATCTCATTACTGACTTCTTGATAACTAAACCAGCCAAAGTATGCAATGAGAATTATACAAGTGATTTTTGATGAATTTATCTGCCAGTAAAAGTAGGTTTTCGATAAATACTGGTTGATAAATTACCAGTGGACGTGCATGTAAGAAGGATGTCCAAGAATGGTAAACTACCAGCCTTTTCTTTTTCCTTGGTGAACTGCATGCATGGATGAAGGCTATTGATTTGTTGTAGGAATGTAGTAAGTTCCTCTTCAGCATACAGCCAAATAGCAAAGACATCATCAACATAACGAAACCAAAGAGAGGGTTGGGGATGAATGGATGAGAACAAGGTGTCTTCCAGATGGTTCAAAAAATAGTTTGCCAAAGGTGGAGACAGGGGGCTACCCATGGTACCTTCAACTTTCTTTTATATTTTCCCTATGTGCATGTATCCTTCTGATGAAATTGTTATTTTATTAATAATAAGTAAAATAATCATTTCAACACGTGTGTTTTGTGTCCCTAAATTTGGAAATATGAGTACCTTCAACTTGTTTATAGATCTTGTTTTTCCAGCTGAAATATTCTGAATGTATAACAAATTCAAAAATCTTTGCAATATCCGGAGGGTAATCGTCATATAGTAAATTGGTAGTGCTTATCGAAAACCTACCTTTACTGGCAGAGATGCATTCATCAAAAGTCTGCTCATCGCACCTCTCAAAAAATTGGTGTTATTGAGTCTTTAATTAATAGAGCACATAAAGTGTGCTCCTCTCCCTCAATCTTACAACAAGAACTTTTCACTATCAAAAAGTTAATAGAATTTAATGGTTACTACCCTAATCAAATCCAGCAGATAATTGACTCCTATGTTCCAACACCTCAGGATTCTTCAACAGACCGCAGGGTTCCAATCAGTTATACTTCTGACATCTCAGAACCGATGGCAGAATTTTGAAAAAGTATCATCTCATTCCCAAATATTTTCCTATCAACAAAATTTCTCACTCGTTGCCATCTACAAAAGACAAACTGGCACCTCTATCATTACTGGCTTTTACCAGATACCATGTGAATGTAATTTAACATACTTTGGATAAACAGGCCATTCTGTGGAAAAAAAGAATGAAGGAACATCAGTATTATATCGAATACATGAAACCTCAAAAGTCTGGTCTGGCACAACATAGTATTGACACTAAACACAATATCCATTGGGATAAAGCTCGTCTTCTTAGATGCAAGTTTAAATACGAACAGCTTTTCAAAGAAAGTTGCGAAGCCCTTTTACATCGGCCAAATTTGAATCGAATTGATTGTCTCTCTCTCTTCCAAAAGTTTCAGCGATTCTTATCTTATGTAAATGTAAAAATAATCATAATTTAAAATTCTAATTATTTTTACAAATTGTTTATGTTAGTACGTTTATTAGTTTTGGTTTCATAACATGCATTGTCAGCACTTGCGATGTGCACGTTATTGATGTTATTTTATCAAAATGAAATGTAAAGCAGTTAAAAATTTATGTACTTACTGGATTTGGAGGGCTGTGTTACTTTCAGAAATTTTTTTGTAATTTAAAATATTGAGTGTTGTGTTTTATGAAGGCATTCTCTTGTCGCTAATGTAGACAATGTGTCAGCCATTATACTTAGTTTCTTGCTTGCCACTTTCATGGGGTGCACGTGCTCACCGAGGAGTTTGATGGGTGATTGACAGCTGACAAAGAGCGTTCAGTATCGATGTAACGGGAATAAACAAGAGAGCGTTCAGGAAGAAAAGGGAAAGTAGGCCATCAGATATTTGGGTTCTGAGGAAATTAAGTTTTTTTTTTTTATGTGACAGTCGGAGGAAGATTAATAGTAGATTCCGAAAAAGGAATCATAGCACTATGAAGTTTTAAAGTGGAAGACTGTCAATAAGTATTGGTAAATAAAAGATATTGCAATTGACGTTCTAAAGGAATGTTCGAGGAAACGCTAATTAGAAGATTAATAGTAGATTCCGAAAAGGGAATCGTAGAACTGTGAGTTTTTAAAGTGTTAACATAAAGTGGAAGAGTTAAGACTGTCAATAAGTATTAGTGAATAAAAGAAGATATTGCTATTGTCGTTCTAAAGGAATGTTCGAGGAAAACGGTGATTGAAAATTTCATCTGTTTCAAGGATGCCAGATCTATTTGTTATTTCTACTGGAATAGGAGACGGAATTTAGGAACTTAGATAAAGTAGTAAAAGAAACTTTTTTGCTGAATGTGTACTATATGAGGGTGATGAGAAAGCATCCTATGAAAAAAAGAAGAGAATAACGGGTTAAGGCCCTTCGAAAAAGGGCCTTAACCCGTTAACATACAAAGATGTCTGTGACACGTCTTTTGTTTATTGCACCAAAATTGATTTTGACATATCGCAGATGTTACGAATTTCATACAAAGACGTCTTTTGTTTATTGCACCAAAACTGATTTTGACGTATCGCAGACATTACGAAGTTCACGTCAATTTCAAACAAATTTCATACAAAGACGTCTGTGACACGTCATTTGTTTATTCCACCAAAATTGATTTAGACGTATCGCAGACGTTACGAAGTTCTCGTCAATTTCAAAAGAATTTAGAGTTTAAAAATAATTTATATGTCAAAGAGTTAACAGAGAAACTGGCTATGAACATTTTGTTATTGTGTAAACAAAGTGTTTAGTCTAGTGGATGCGATGAAGTGTATGTTAAACAAATCAGTAATAGAATGAGTTAGAAAATGGGTGATCTCTTAAGTGTAAGTTTATTTTAAAAGGCCTTGAATCCAATTAATTTTGTAGTTATGTAATTTTGTTTGAAGTGTATATGCAGTGATACCTCGGCTAACAAGTGACCCTGCTAACGAATTTTTCGGCTGACGAATATTTTTTTCGCTGTTTTTCGGACTCGGCTAACGAATGTTTTAGTGGATGCGCGCGCTAACATAAAGCAGCAAACATGAACAGTCGGGCCATTCCAGGAGCTTATCTTTTCCATCTGTATGTGTGTGACAAAGAAATGAGCTGACCAACCCGACTGGATTGTTTACGTTCAAGACAGCGAGAAGTGAGACGCCTCATACCAGTGTCAGTACGGTGCACGCTCTGTGTGGCTGTGAATGCGAGAGGTAAGTGTGATATCATTTATTCTTTACAAAGTGGCATCCCAACAAAGCTGAAATGAACAGAGTTTGTGCCTTGGTTGAAGACAAGTGTCTGAATCACTTTAAACATTCTGAAAAAACGAGAAGTTCAATCAACTTTGGACAGATTTTTGACTTCTCCTTTAGCAAAGAGACAGAGGCCAGCTACTGACGAAGAGGAGACTTACCTTGAATAAACTTTGAAAATTTGGAAGAATAGTAAAAACGTTGTGTACATATTTTCAGTTTAATGAAGTGTATATAATAGTGTAAAGATCGTCAGTTTTTCATTCTACTTTCCATTCTAATTGGGTAGCTGTTCATCTCAGCCTTTGGTGAGTTTTTGCCCTTTTATAGTGTGCTTTTTACTATTTTATAAAACTTATCTTTCAATAGTAGGCAGCATCCAGAACGAATTAAACGATTTTCTATAGAAACCTACGGGAAATCACGTTTCGGCTAACGAATGTGATTCCGGAACGAATTATGTTCGTTAGCCGAGGTATCTCTATATTGTTTTTTGTTTTATTAAATGTCTAATTTTTGTATTTGGTCTTGAGTCAGTGATTTTTTTGGATTCTGAAAGAAACAGTAAAAACATCATTGCACCAATCAGAGTGAACCCTTGTGCATATATAAATACATTTGGAAATAGATATAATTGTTATAGAGAAAATCTCATAAAACTGAGAATAGGTTGAATAAAATTAATAATATCCTATCTAAACAGGATAAATGTTGCAATTGAACAGAGATTTTCTCTTAACAGGGATTAAATAAAAAAAAATCATCTATCTAAACAAATGGTGCAGTCGACAGGATTGGTTGTAATTTAACTTTGTTTTAGACTCCAGAAAGTAAATCTTGACTCAAGTAAAATGACTATAGGAGATAGTAATTCTAGTTGTGAAGTTTCTTTAGTTAAAGATGAGGAATTTTTTAAGTTAGTTAATCCAACTGTAGTAATACCTTCTTTCTCAGGAGATAGTAGTGAAAACGTAGAAACAGTTTTTAGATATGCAGAAATAATTAGAGATTTAGGAAAATGGTCAGATTTTCATTTGTTAATTATACTTCATAATAAATTATTGGGAAAAGCCAAAACATTCTTATACACATCCCCTTTACTGAGAGACACTGACAATTATGCAACATTTAAAAGTTTTGCTAATATCAGAATTTTCAAGTATCGGATAATTAGGGCCTTTCAGAGTATAATCACAGACTTTGGAGCATTGCTCATGAATTTAATGTTTTATCTGAAGAGAGAATGGTTGCTGTTTAATCAGCATAGGCTTGGACTGAAAGATAATTTGAAAGAAACAGCATACAAGAAAAAGGTTAAAAATCTTGAACAGTGTTTTCAACTTGTTAGGGAAAAGGAAGAGAGACTTAGAGATATATTTCATTCCACAAATAATAAACAGGTAAACTCTTTTCAGTATAATGACTCATTCTCCTAGCATTGTGGCTACAGATAAAGTGAGAGAAGGAAAGTTTCAAAAATTAAAAGGTGCTGAGAAAAAGAAACAATCTAAAGAAATTTCTGTAAATCTAACAGAAAATGTTCCAGAATCTGAGTCCAAGGTACAATCACATGATTTGGGAAAATTAGAGGAAGTGAAAACATTTCTTAGTGAAGAAATAGAAAGACAACAGAGACCAGAGACAACAGGTAAAAGGACAGGAACTTCTGTTTAAGATGATATCTGATTTAACAATATTCAAGAATCCTACAGATAATCAATCTTTCTTTTGTAAATCTAATGGTATTGATAGGAATAAAACATCTCAAAGGAGATATGTTCCAAAATGCTTTAGATGCAATAAACCTGGTCATTTTGCTAAAGACTGTTTTTGTTAGGGAATAATCTTGTTTTCAACATAAATCTGAGAATAAAGGAAAATCTGGAAATAATTATTCCAAAATTATACTGGCAAGGACAGAAATGTCAAACTACTCATTAGACATGGGTAAAACTAAAGACAGCTCAAACCCTGAAGGAGAGTTTGATGTATCATTAGTTCCTTATGCTAATAGAGATAATCCTTTGACAGTTTTAAAAGGATTTATTGAATATGTGCATTGTGAAATCTTACTTGACACTGGTACACATATTTCACGCATTTCTTATAGTTTGTTTAATAAAATTAAAACTAATTCCAAATGATATTTTAAGTTATCCAATTAACCTGAAGGGTATATTTGAATCAGAAATTTCTGTTTTTCTCAACTAGGAGATTGATTAAGGGTCAAAGGTAGATTACTAGTAGGAATGCACAGAGAACACAGTAAGATTCTGAGCTGATATCTAGTCCTCACAACAAATTATAATATGCAAGAAATTATATTCTTCCTTTAATTCTTTACCTAAGTTTGAGTAAACAGAAGTCTGCACATGCAATACCTTCATGCCAAGGCTACTTGAATGTCATGGTAGAAGATGAATTCATATTAAATTGCCCTAGTATCCCATAAATCATGGAAACTTCCTATCAGTTATATTTGCCAAGAAATTTACTTTGTAATTTACTTTGCAACCAAGTTTAAAAACTTTATATGCACTTTAATGTGAGATATGTATATTGTTGTGTAGAGTGGTGGCTGGTGACAATAGAAACAGGTGGGGCCAGGGGCCAAAAACAACTTAATTTTTTTATATTTATATAGTGGGTTCTATTATTGATTTATAGTTATTATTTCTATTACAATAATGTTTAGTCAGAATCCACTGATGCATTGAGCTATTAATTTTTTAAAATTGTTAGAACGTAATATATACACGCTCAATGTATTAATAACACAAAAACTCAAAAGATTTGCAATTGCGGGCATAGCTCAATGGACTAGAGCAGTGAACCAGAAATCCAAAGATGCTGGTTCGACTCCAGCTGGCAGTCCTGCAAAATGTTTTCATTTTTCAAGTGTTAAAACAAAAAAGTTATTATTTCTATTATTTATTTTATAAATCAATGCTGAAACTTCTGAGAAATAACGAGAAAAGTTTTTCCAATAAATTATCGATTTTGTTCATAGTTAAAATGTGTTGTTTATGGACGTAATAAAAATTTAAACTTTAAAATAAATTATAACAAAAAACAACAACAATAATTAAACACACTAAAATCAATAAAACAGATCAACAACGAGAATAAATAATAAGACAATGAAAGAATTGCCCGCTATTTACGTACAAATGCAGTGACTGGGCCAGACTAAACTGGCCCCAAGATAAGCATTGCGCCTGGTAAACAAACACAATCGCTGGTGCACTTGCCTCATACATGCCTGTGTTCTACATGTATAAAATAGGGCCAGCCATGGCTGGCCCCAGAGACCATACTAAGTCGCATTATACAATATTGCCCACAAAATACTACAGTAATTTTTTTATTAAACAATAAAACGTGTTGGAAATAGATCAAAAAATAATAATTACAAGAAACATATTTTTTAAAACTACAATTATTGGGCTAGTTATACAAATATAGGTGGGGCCCGACCCCTATAGACGAACCGCCCCTGGTTGTGTATATATATATATATATATACATACATACATACATATATACTCTATGTATATACTCTTACCATAATGGTAAGAGTCACTACTCAGACCAGTTTTGACCCTTATGCAAACTTTCATTTTCCCATGCTAGGGTAAAGGATTTACTTTGTGATCAAGTGAAAAACTTGAGTATTTCCAATCCACATTGCAGGTATCCAGTTGGATATCTGCAATGGTGATGCCTCAGTTGGCATGACATTCTTTCATGTTGTGCTATCTTTTTGTTTTTGGTTTTAGCCAATACAAAATGACAGTTTTGTTGGCAAACACCCAAGCTGCATCTGTCCTCATTAATTCACAACTTTCAAGTTTGTTATTTTGCATCAGCAGAAACCAATAATCAAATGATTATTCAGGAAATCAGAAGAGCCATGAAAAGTCAACTGAAAGAAACTCAAACTTAGCATCATTGAGTTATTATTATTATTATTATTATTATTTTTATTATTATTACGGGTATCTCCATGGAGTCAGTAGACTCATCGCGGGAGACCCAAACTAGCAAAACAATATCTGTCATATCTCTTCTTGAATTCATTTACAGATGAAGAGCTCACAACAAAGTCAGGCAATGAATTCCACTCATTCACCACCCCCCAGGCAAAAAACCTTGTTCTGACACCTTTGTTAACCACACTCTTCTTTAATTTCCAGAGATGACCTCTTGTTCTTCCATCACTATCACACAGCTGAAACATTTCCCCTGCATCAATCCTATAAAAACCTTTTAGTAATTTGAATGTTTCTATCATATCCCCTCTTCTTCGCCTATCAACCAATCTCTGCAATCCACAAGCTCTCAATCTATCAACGTAGGGAGCATTTTTTATATCACTCACCAACTTGGTCACTCTTCTCTGAACCCTCTCCACAGCCTCCTCATCTCCAAGGAATCCAGGTGACCAGACCTGAGCACAGTAATCCAAATGTGGAAGTATCAATGCTTTATAAAGGGGAATAATAACCTCTTTATCTCTGGATGTCAGTGTGTTCCTCAACAACCAAGTAATCCTATGTGCAATCTTGGACACCTTAGCAATGTGTCCTCTGAACTTCATCTCCTTATCTACCAATACCCCTAAGTCCCTAGCCTCATCAATCTCTTGGAGTACCTTTCCATCTATGTAGTACACAGCTGGTAATCTTTTAATCCCAAAATGCAAGACTTTACACTTTTCCACATTGAACTGACATCCATTTTCTTTTGCCCATTTTACCAGCTTATTTAAATCCTCCTGCAAACTTTCAACATCAGCTTGATTTTTTATTGCACTACACAACTTTGCATCATCAGCAAACAACTGAATATCTCCCTTTAAGCCGTTTCCTATATCATTTATATACAAATTAAACAACATTGGCCCAAGCACAGAGCCCTGAGGCACACCACTGGTCACCTGCCTCATTCTGGACTCGGCTCCTCCATACACCACCTTATGGTATCTCTCCCTGAGCCATTCTCCTATCCATATCACCAATTTAATATCCATTCCCATCTGCTCCAATTTGCATAACAGTGTTCTATGGGGTATCCTGTCAAAAGCCTTAGCAAAATCCAGAAGTACCACTGTGTAGCCAGTTCCTTTGTCCAACTCTGATGTTATTCTATTATGGATAGTTAATAGATTGCTAAGGCAGGATCTACCTTTAACAAAACCATGTTGGCCTCTATAGAGTATCATATCCTGATCCACCCATTCTTGAATTTTGTCTTTAACCAACTTTTCCAATACTTTTACCACTACTCCTGAGATGGTGATTGGTCTGTAATTCAATACTGCAGTTTTAGAGCCACCCTTATGCAAAGGAACCACTTTGCCTAACTTCCACTCCCTAGGGACCATACCAGAGTTCAAACTTAAATTAAATATCCAGGTAAGAGGGGTTGACAATTCATTTGCACATTCACGCAACACCCGAGCTGATATTCCATCTAAGCCTACCGCAGTGTTTGCATTTAAGTTTCGCAATATATTTAATACCTCTGATTCTTTAGCTTCAATTCTCACATTGGGTACTGCTATAGGTATAGAGATATCCTCACTTGGGTGATAGACTTTTGAGAAGTGATCACTCAGTAACTCGACTATTACATCTGATTTTGTCACCTCAATACCATCAGCACCCACTAAGGTTATCCTTCCGAAGTCATTCTTCCTCTTACTTGCCACATAGCGGAAGAACTCTTTGGGATTACCCTTGATCTCTTTGGCTAAGGTCTTCTCATAATCTGATTTAGCTTTTCTTACTATGCTGGTAACCTTCCTAGCTTGAGCCTTGTACTGCTCATGGGTGTCCTGATCGCCCTTCTCCTTGTAAATTCTCCATAACATTTTCTTTTTTTGTAGTTCAAGCTTGATACTACTGCTCATCCATCTAATGCCTGCCTTGTTTGACCTCCTGACCATGGGGACACAATCTGATATTGCTTTCCTCAGATACCCGCTGATTTTATCCCAAGCACTGCTAACATCTTTCCCTTGCAATATGTTCTGCCATGGGATGGCTGCAAGCTCACTCCGAAGCTTGTTATAATTGCCTAACCTGTAGTTTCGTACATACCCCTTCTTAATAGAAAAATCCACAGATTTTGCAACCTCCCAAGTCAATACCACATGATCGCTTTCACCAACTGGAGGTAACGAGGTCACCTTACTTATGCATATAACCTCTGAACCAATAACCAGGTCCAACACTCTCACACCACGTGTCCCTTCAGTTACGTGCTGTTTCAAGTAATTATCTCGTAGCAGATGTATGAACTCCATTTCCTTTTTGCTACGTGATATTTCCTCCTTCCAATTGATATCACTATAATTAAAATCCCCCATAATAATCACTAAGCCTTCACTCATTGCACTAAGTTGCTGATGCATGAATTCAATATCTCCCCCTGTACTCCCTGGCCTATAGCAGCATCCAACTGTATATTTGGTTGCGTTGGTCACTATTTCGCACCAGACTGCCTCAAATGAACTCTCATTCACATGTCTATCATCATGATATACTACTTTCTTTGGCTGCAACACATCAGCTATCATCAACAGTACTCCTCCTCCTGTTCTATCTTCTCTATCCTCCCTGAAAATACTGTACCCATCACATTCAATTCCAGTGACCACATCTTCTGCTGACAGCCAAGTTTCACTAATGCCTACAACTTTTGGTGAGATTTCACTGACTAATGCCAAAAATTCTTCTCTCTTATTTCTAATGCTTCTAGCATTGGTATACAAAAATTGCAGATTCCCTCTAGATCTTGTACCGGCTTTAGAACTGATATATAAGTCACTAACTACCGTAGTCCTATGCCGATTTTTTTCCCCTCTCTTCTGCAATTTATTCTGCCTATAAGGATCAATAAATACACAATCAGTGCTAAAGTTTCTCTCTCTTACACTCAACCTTTTCAATATTAGTTTCCCTGCCCAATAACTTCAACCTGTTCAGAAAACAATAACTTCTTCAATCTCTTATGTCCTTCCATGTTAAGATGCAGTCCATCTCTAGCATACAACTGCCTTTTTCCTTCAAACACACTCCAAACATCAACAAACTCCAGACCTCTTTTTCTGCACATTCTTGCAATCATATCATTCATTATCATTGCTCGTCTACTTAACTCGTAATTGTCAAAACGAGGCAGCACACACACTATTCTCCCATTGACACTTTTCCTCTTCACAATATCTAATAATGTTCTTAAATCTTTTCCTACCCGATTTATACTACCTCTCAGGTCATTCGTACCCACCATAACTATCATCTTGTCTGTTTCATGCCCTCTCTTTATTGCTAAAGCCACTCTTTCTATTGTACCATCAGCCAAGCACTCCTCATGCATACCACTCTCCATACCCTTAATCATAGAATCACCATATATTTTACCACTATTAACTTCATTCAAGTTCACACTCATGGACTCATTCTCTACACTATTCAGCATGACTCTCCCAGCTTCATTACTCAACTCTCTATTACTTACCCCCCCACTCTCACTACATCTCATTTCTTCTTGGCCACTTGTGGTTTTATTATGTTGACTCCCAATCACTCCCATACTATTTATTACTGAATCATTCACCAAAGACTCACCCATATGTAATCCTGTTCTAGTTACTTCAGCTAAAGTAATCTCTATAGTCCTAATTTCTCTGTTTAACACATTAAACTCAGCTTTAACTTCCAGTATCTCCTTACCGATCACTTCCACTTCCTCATGAAGAAGATGAAGGTCATTTTTCATTTTCATAAACTCCCGCCGAAGTTCTTCCGCTACGGTCCCGATGTCAGCTTCCATTCCTAAACGCTCCAGCCTATCCCGACACTTCTCACATACGTCGACATTTTCTTTCTTTTCATTTTGCCAGACCGACCACAGATCCTTCACATTTTTCGGTGCATACATGTAGCAGTTTCTGCAACGCATCCATTGCGAAAAATCTAACGCTGAGCCAGCCTTTCGTGTAGTAGTAGAAGTCCTGCGCACCGCTGACGTACGTTTCTTGTTGGACGCCATCTTTACACGTTGATATAGTGAAACAAACGGCAGTGAAAACACAATATATACAACACAGTTCTAAACAATAATACCACTGAAGGACACTTGTTTCTAACCTATGCACAATTTTAGCACAATTTGTGACAAAAAGCCACACTATATTTAACTTTAAAAACACGTTTTCTAGACTAGCTTAACTCGACCGCCACATTTACCAAGGACACTAGCGCCACCCAAAAAAATCCCCTACCTCCATGTGAGACTGACTAATTCACCTTTATTCAAAAGAGACCAGATAAAGGTTCCTCACGTCACGGACGGGAATCGAACCCAGGTCTTTCCGACCAAAGGGTTTTTGTCTATACCGACTGAGCTACGGAGGCTCTGACAAGTTGAGTTGAAGATAGGTTTCAGCAATGTTGATATAAATTGTGTTACTAATCAGAGAAGGGATTGCATGCCATTCAGCACAAACATAAACTTCTTGAATGATGTGTAATTTCAAGAAGAGTGATGTGAACAGATTTCAGAATGGGGAGTCAGATAATGAGACTTATTTCTGCCTATTTCTAACAGACAATTCTTCTAAGGAAAAAAAGTCCAAGAATTTTTCAGGTCAATAAAGAAGGCAGTTGATATAACAAACAGGAAAGTGCATGAGGAGATCTAAACAAGAGAGAGTTGGAAATAAATCCAACTCTCTGAGGGACCTCCTTTGATGAGTCTTTGCTTCATTGGAGATTTAATGATGATGATCATGATAACTCTGTAGGGTTGGTGAGAATGCTGAATTCTTGATTGGAATAATCTCACATGGTACATACCATAAAAAAATAAAAAATGGAAGTAAAATTAAATGTGAGAATGACAGAGGAATTTCCCTGTTGAGTGTGCCAGTTATGATTTATATAAGTATACCATAGAAGCAACTATGAAAATTTGTTCAAGAGAAACTTATGGGTGAACACACTGTGTTCATGCTAAATAGAGGTTTTTTCTGGATTAGATTTTCATTTCAAGGACTATAACAAGGATTTGTTTCTTTTTTGTAAACCTGAAAAAAGATGAATGATAAGGTGACAAGAGAAAAGCTGTTCAAAACACTAGTTATAAGGTGTATCAGACATTTTACAGTACAGCATATTGTATATTCATTCACAAGTAATTAGACTATCTTCTCTCGAACATCAGGGTTTTGAATCTCACTGTGGGCATGGATGTTTGTTATTGGAAGATGAATTTCATCTCCCATCCTGCTTATTTAAGGTTGGAAGTAGCTTAAAAAAAATTCTGTTTGGTTTTTAGAGGAGAGTTTCCATATCATCTAAAAAAAATAAAATTAATAAATAAATAAAAAAATCGTTAGCCTACCTATGATACTTAAATACTTATAGGTTTACAACCTTCTGTGCATATGATTAACATTAAATTGCACATCCACAGTTTTTGTTTTGTTTTTTAATCTGATCACCTGTAAGTTATACACAATTTACTGTTACCTCTTACACAGTCTCCTGTCCAGTGCAGTCTAATTCTCCATTCAATTTCACTTTCATTACCCACTTGTCTCAGTTGCCTTTATTAAACTTAAATATATAACTGGTATATGTATTTTTCTTGTCCAGTGCTTGCCTTCTTGTTGACACCTCTCCTTTTCCTTGTGAGACACCTCTCCATGGTGTAGGGTACCTCCCAGTGAATGTACTAGCCATTTTCATTCTTCCTCTTTATCTTTGCTCAATTTTTCTTGAGTCTTTTACACTATCCTGTCTTTCAGACCATCACAAGGATCCAGTGCCATGATTTCCATGCAATGTCACTCATGGACATTTGCAATGGTGGATTCTGGTAGTCTTGCACTACTTGGATTTCTGCTTTGGCAAGATGGACGGTCTTAGATGGCCCAGCCAGGATCAATCAGCTATTGGGCTTGCCTTCAAGGTTCAACATTGTTGAACTAAGTCTCTTGCCTCATGGTCTTGAGTTGGATCCAAGCCTTGTTGTGGTGCTGGTATAGTGTCTGGGGTAGCCCTGGCATTCCTCTTCCAAGTGCATTTATTGCTTGCTAGTGTGCAAGTGTCCATGTGTGACTCTGTGGTGGGTAGAGAACTCTGCCGAACAAAAAATCCTTGAGCATGAATTTTTCATCCTCAAATTTTTCAGAGCCTTCACAAGGTCCCAACCAAGTACTAATACCGTAGATACATCACTTGATTACAGAAGTAAAAAACAAAAGATGTAACAATAAATGTACCGGTTTATAAATGTCCAGCTTAATGCTGCTCTGGTAATAGTAGTAGTTTGTATATCTGCGGGATTTCTTATTACAGTATGTTTCATTTATTTATCTGGGTTGTGAGTTAAATGAGATTGATCTTGATAATCTTACACTGTAACTGCCTCAGCCCATACTTCTTATGGGTGACTTTAATGGACACAACACTCTTTGGGGTAGTGCCAAAATAAATGGAGACAGCATTGTTTCATTGAGTGAATGCTCGACAATCGTGATCTCTCCCTTCTTAATAATAGAGTCAGTACCTTTTTCCATATGTCAACCTGCTCATATTCTGTAATAGATCCTACAGTCTACTCTTCTGTCATGCTCCTGCTACTCATTTGGGATGTGGAAGAGAGCATCTATAGAAGCAATCATTTTCCTGTTATTTGAACTATATCTTTGCAGGAACCATGCTCTCCTACATGGATGCCCACGTGGAAAATTTACCAGGCTTACTGGAATATTTCCCATTTTGTAAAATATAATGCTGAATCAGTCTTCCCATCCCACCATATCAAATCTAATACCTTTTAAAAGTGCTTGAGCCAAAGCATTATATGAGATGTCAGAGTCAAAAACAATCTTGATCCAATTTGCAATCAAATAACCAGATAAAATCAATCCAGGAAATTCAAGATAGATATAGAACATGCTGTTTGTCTACCACTTTAGAACATAATGGATGTGTTTTTATTGATCCCAAAGCCATTGGTGACATTTTCAGAGAATGTTTCTAGAATCTCAACGATAGCCTCTTATTCTCCTAAATTTTTAATATTGAAAGAGCAACAAGAGAAACAATGGCTAAACTTTTCTACAAGTGCACTAGAACTGTACAAGCAACCTTTTAATAAGGAGAAAAAAAGAGCTCTTCCTGCTCTGCTATTCCAGTGCTGATCATCACATCCATTATGAGATGATAAAACATCCTCCATCATCTTCCGTGGATCTTCTCTTACTATACAATAGTAAAAGAAGGAGATCCATGAGAGAATAGGAGACAGAGGAAGAGTTTTTAGGTTCTTGTCATAAGTCGGTTGTCATTGCCATCCCAAAACCTGGAAAGAATCCAACACAAGAACAGCAACTTATTGCTCTGGCTAGCTGTCTTTGGAAGATATTGAAAAAAAAAAAAAAATAGTAAATGCAAGGCGTCTCTGGTATTTAGAAAGCAACAAACTTCTTTCTAAGCTTTTGTAAACACAGATCAGCATTGGGCCATTTGGTCTGTTTAGAAACATCTTGAAACAACAACATCTGGTTTCAGCTTTCTTCAACACAGAAAAGCTTATGATACAGCCTGGATATATGTCATATTAAAAGAACTCTTTAATCTTGATTGGAGGGAACATCTTCCTGTTTTTTTTTATTAACAACTTTGTGTTCATTCAAGTCCGAGTGGGAAGCATGCTATCTCAAGAAGAAGATGTTCTTTAGGGCTCTGTCTTAAGTGTGACACTCTTTGCTATCAGAATTAATTCAATCACTGAACAGTTTGCTCTGACCATAAGTAATGCTCTTTATGTCTTCACAGTTTTTTATTATTACTAGCTGAACTCTCCTGCTTTGCTGAGGTGAACCAACTGTTCACTTCGGGGTATTTACTCAAGTATTTGGTGCTGGTGCTTTTAATCTCTCATACCTCTCCTTGAACCCATTAACAGACAAAGCACTCACAACTGACTCTGACAACCCATTCCATTCATTCATAAATCTCTAAGCAAAATATCTAGCCCTCACACTCCTACTAACCACACCTTTATTCAACTTCCAGGGGTGACCCCCCTTGTCCTGGCCCCTCCAGCCAAGTGTCAACACATTTCCCCTGCATCAATCCTATAAAACCTTGAAGCAATTTAAATGTTTCTATTATATCTCCTCTTTTTCTCCTGTCACTCAACTTCTGCAGTGTACACATACCCTCAATCTATCTTCGTATGGAACATTCCATAGACCACTCACCATCTTGATCACTTGCCTCTGAATCTTCTCCACTGCTTCCTCATCCCAAAGAAACCCACTAGACTGACTTGAGCACAGTAATCATGATGCGGACATATCAAAGCCTTATAAAGAGGAATAACAACTTCCTTATCTCTACTTGCTAATGTATTTTTCAAGGGTGAGGTCCTTTGAATTTCCTGTCACTCCTCAGGGGTGAACTTATACTGCCAATGTTACAAAGATAACTTCAGCAAGCAATTGTCTCTTCGTGGCCTCAAGTTTCCAAGAAAAAAAACTGTGTACACGTCTGCCAAAAATATACATAGCCTTCATTCAAATCCTGATGTCAGAATGCTACAAATTATGATTTCGCTAGCATCAGAGGCTAAGTTCTTGGGCCTAATCTTTGACAGAAAGCTTACATTGTTTACACACACACACACACACACACACACACACACACACGTTTGTCAACTTAGTAACAAAGGCAAAAAAAAGCTTTGAATTTTCTTTACTATCTATCCTCTATCACAGGGAAAGTCATAAATACACCTGAACCTCACTCAATGGAGAAATCAAGAACTGCATGTACTACATATTAATTAATAAAAGATGGAAAAGCTCCATTCAAAATGTAAAAATGCTCAAAATAGATATATGCATACAAACCATGAACTCCTTACAAATTTTCCAAATAATCCCCAAAGCAAAAATAATAGATATTAAGACACTTAAAAAACCAACATACAAACATTAATATGGAAAACTGATTACAGGGAAACTTGGAGCAATAAGAAACAAAGACATAAGTAATGAAGAATTTCACAGCATCAAGGATACTGGATTACTCCAAAACAAATAACAATGAATGTATGGCTGGAAACATTTTGTAATAGTGGAGAAAATGAGAGGGAGCAGAGATGATGTTTCTGTCTTCAACCAATAGGATGCTTGGAAAAGCCTGCTGGATGAGCTTGTATAACTCCTTGAGTTTATAAGGAGATAAATGAAAATCAAAAACTATAAAACCATATCTTTAATGAGCATGCTTACAAGATATTAGATGTCCTCTTTCGGTTATGGAGGTTACATTTGGACGTACACTTCTGTTGAATTCCAAGCCATTCTGGGATTAAAGGAAACAAAGCTCTAAATACTGCAGCCATATCAGCTTATGTCTCAAGCTTTTACTATCTCCTTGTTTCCTACACTGATTACAGGCAAATAAGACAAACTTTTATCCCAGTGACAGTCATGGAATAAGGAGACCAACAACAAGCTATATCAAATCAAACCTAAAATTGCATTGTGACTGTCTATTCTGCAAGACTATAAAGAGGAAGGTGTTCAAATCTGCCTATGATTAGAATACTGCTCACATGTTTGGGGTGGAATATCTAAAATCTCTCTAAAACCTCTCTTGCATATTTATTTCAGCCTTTATCTCACACAGAAACTGTGTTTGAGCTCTATGTCTATTCTACAGGTACTTCAATGGTCATTGCTCCACCGAACTGGCAACCATTAGTCTTCCACTTTTTTGTTGCACCTGTTAATACAAGAGCCACAGCTGCCCAGCATCCCTTTACTATGCAACGTAAACACACTGAACCTGCTTTTCTTCTTCATCTTTTATTCCATCTACCTCCGTCCTCTGGAACATCCTACTGCAAGAAATATATCTGAACAGCTGTGACCTGCAGCTCTTCAAAAAAAAAGTCAAACTTCTATCTGATTCCTCACCTGCACACTAGACATGTCAATGATGTGCTTATCATTATTATTACATTCTTCATAGAGTTGGCAGACTCACTACATATACTGAATCTTAAACTCCTTAACACTCCCTGCATTAACAGCATTTTCCCATAATGTTCCATTCATTGACAATTCTCCATGTAAAAAATCTACTCCTCATATCCCTTTTCACCATTCTCTAACTTAACTTCCAGGAAAGGCCTCTAGTTATTCCCTTCCCTATTTCTACTCTTGTTTATAATCCCCTTTGGATTAATCTGATAAAATTCCCACAATTACTTAAACATCTCTATCATATCACCTCTTTTCCTCTTAGCCATCAAGCTCTGCAATCCACATTTTAACCTCTCTCTCCAGAGTCCTCACATTGTCTTAGTCACTCATCTCTGGGTCCTCTCCAATGTTACCATATCACATTGAAAACCAGATGACCAAATCTGAGCACAGTATTCCAAGTGTGGTCTAACCAGTTCTTTATCCTTATCCTTACATGTTATTGTACTTCTTATTATAGTGGCACTATGATGTGTAGCCATTGCAGCACTTGCAATATTCCCTCTAAACTTCAGTCAACTGTCAACCATCACTCCCAAATCTTGAATCTCATCCACTTCTTGCAGTATAGCACTGTTAATATAATATATCTTAATATATATACCTTATAATATATTTCTGCATCCCAATATGCAACCACTTATGTTCATTAATATTAAAACTACAACCCCATTTTTTTTGTTTAAGTCAAAAGTCTGTTAAAATCTTCCTGAAGAATTTAACATCAGCAGTGCTACTTATAATTCTCCCAAACTTGGCACCATCAGCGAACAACTGAAGATCCCCTGTCAGTCCACAAGATATATCATTTACAAACAAGTTAAACAATAGGACCCAAGAACAGAACCCTGGGGCACACCACTGATTACCCTCCATTTTTGAGGCACTGTTCCATCATACACAAATTGATAGTATCATTTCAGAGAGTCAGTTACCAATTTATCTAATCAGTATGCTTATTATTCCCATCCTCTGCAGCTTGTAGAGGATGGGAATTGACAGATTACTACAACTTATCATGTGGTTAATCTATTGAATGCTTTTGCAAAGTCAAAGAATATTACTGTATATGATTCTCTCTTATTTAACATGCTTGTTACCTTATCATATAATGCAAATAAATTGTTAAAACAAGACCTACCCTTTACAAATCTGTGCTGACCATCATAAAGAATACTATGTTCATCAACCCAATCTTGTATTCTATTCCTAACGAATCTCTCCAACACCTAGAACCGCAGTTATACAGACTGGTCTATAACTGGAAACTTCTCTCCTAGAACCATGATTGTGGAGCGGTACTACTTTGCCTTCTTTCCACTAATTAGGGACGTTGCCCACTTCATGATTTTCATTAAATAACCAAGTAAAGGGCATAGCTAACTATTGTGCACATCGCTTAGAATACCTGGTGATATATCATCCATTCCCATAGCCTTATTAACATGTAACTCAATCAACACCGTACACCTCTGATTCTTTCACTTCCGATTCTCTTAATACTTGCTTCCCTGCTATATATTGCATGGCATGATTTACACCAGTATGGTATATGCTGATAAAGTCTGCATTCAGTAATTCACTATACCCTTTGCAAGAGTCACTCCTGCCGTGACTATCGTGTCAACCTACCATGATTATTTTTCCTCTTGCTTGCCATGTAGTGGGGAAATTTCCTTAAATTAACCTTGGCCTAACCAGCCAGTCTCCTCTCATAGAGCACCTTTTCTTCTTTACCATTTTCGTCTTCTTCCTAGTCTGCACTTTATACTCTTCATGGATCCAGTTACAACCAATTCGATTGTACTTCCTCCATAACATTTTCTTTTTCAATATAGTTTGCTTGATTTCACTGTTCATCCATTTTACTCATACTCTATTTACTCGTTTAACCCTTGGTATACAGTTATATATTGCTAGTGTCAGATATTGCTTTGTGAATTTCCATTCACCGTTAACATTTTTTCTGCTGCTCAGTTAGCTGTGGTAAATGACTACAGAGCCTACTATAATCACCTGCCTTATACTTCCACATATATCCATTTTTGGCACTAACCTTCCCAAACAAGTACCTTATGATGACTCTCACCGACTGGCAGCAGTGTCAACACCTCATTAACAACTATGTCTTGTGAAGTTATCGCCAAATAAAAAACACTAAAGCCTCTAGTTGCTTCAGTCATATGCTGCTTAAGATATTTATCCCTCTGAAATTCAACGAATTCACTCTCCTTGTTCCCATACACTGTCTCCCCTTTCCATTCTTTATTCCTGTAATTAAAGCCTCTCATCAGGATCACCTTCGTTTTTCATGCCCAACCAATTTGCCTAAACATAACAGCCGTCCTATCAGATATACTACCCTGTTAATTTCAACTTCACACCACACAGTTCCTCTGTTTCCTCCCCTTACACCTTCTGTTTCTATTCCCAACTTCATGTAATCCTCAGACAACCGAGTTTCACTTATATCAATTATCTTTGGACATACTGACAATCAAGGCAACGAACTCAGCTCTCTTATTTCAATTACTCCTTACATTTATATGCAAACATAACAATCCTTGTGTCTTTGAGGCCATTCTACCAGCACCAACATTCTCCACTCCCATTTCCTTGATCCTGACTATTGCCATTCATATCTATCTCATCCTCACCTTGTGCTGTCACAACCACATCTTCAACCTCATATGTATCCTGCTCCTGTCATACAGCCTGTTTAGCTGTGCTATCCTGCTTCACAAGTATCCTTCGATCATTAGCTACATCATCTTAAGTCTGTGCCTTCTCAGCAAACACTAACCTTTCTAAATGCTCAATACCAGACCCATTCAAATGCAATCCATTAGCTTTAAATCATTCCGAATGTCCTTCAAATTCACTCCACAGATTCACAAACTGTGAATCCCCTTTGCCTCACACAATTCATCCATCTTGTTATTCATGTATATGTCCTTCCTTATAGTCCTTCAGCCTCTTGTGTATGGAACCAATAGAAAATAATAAAGAAAAAACTTTTTTATGTACTTTTTTGCATTTGTTTTTATAGCTGTTTATGGTTTTATGAATTTATTATATAGTTATTACCTTGTGTACTGCTGAGACATGTATTTATATATAGTAGCACCACTAAATCCAAACCAAACCTTTCTTCATGAAAAACAATACTACCTCTGTATTATATATTAGGTTTTATCCTTTATCCAAGTGTTGCAAACAAAGTTTGCACCCAAAGTACTTTCAGGACTGGGGTAACTTCTAGTAAAGGTGGTATAAGTTCTCATTACTTTCGTTAGTATCTCCCATAATGCAAAGCACATCTCTTTGCAGACATGTATAATGCTATGCATTAAGGGAAGTGCCACTACCCAGACCGGTTTCGACCTTTATTGAGGTCTCATCAGTGGGAGCCAGACCCAGAGGTGGTGATACTAAGGTGGAAGTAATGGAAACCTGTATCTCTGTCAGGACACTATCATCTTCCAACTATGTCTCACTCATTCCAATAATTTTCAAATTTATGAACTCAATGTAAAAATTTTTCCCCTTATTTCTGCTACTCTTGCCATTTGTAAACAAATTGTAAGTCATTCCTGGATCTATAACCAGTTTTGCTGATGCCGCCTTCTGTGACTCATCTACACCCTACTCTCCCCCCCCTTCCCATTCCTCTCTATTACATAATTTTCTCCACATTCAATTGTTTCTCTTATTTCAGGCAATCTCATTCCTTCATTCCTGTTTCTGTCCACATTACCCACATTCACTATTATTTTCCAGCATCTACTCCTCTCACCATTCCTGCATTCCTGTTCTCTCATTCTTCTCTCTCTCTTTCTATGCACTTCTCCATTTTCTCATATCTTCTACTATCTTGTTCTTCCACACCATCTTTTTTTCAGCAACTTTCTTATTTACCTCTGTCATTACTCTTCCTTTCAGAAACCGCCTCTCCCCATTTAATTCACACCAAATCTTTTTAAATGCAGTTTATCACTCTTAACTGCATTCCTTTCTCTTCACACAGCTCTTCCAACATACTCTTCATGACCTTTGCTCTCTGTCTTAACTCATCAGTGTCATACCTGAACAACACATTGTAATCTTTCACTCGCTTTATCTCCTGACATCCATTCTTGTATTCTCCTTCTGTCCAGCTAAATCATTGCCCTATTTCCCCTACTACCAACTGCTCAGTTACTCCTCATATCCAGAGAATCACCCTGTTCATCTCTGTCCTGGAAAGCTGGAATCCTCATACAATGCCACTCACATCTCCATTATCTCTATCACTTGGCCATCTTCTTTGATTCTTATGGATCCTTTCACTCCTTCACATACATCATTTTTTTTTTTTTTTTTGTTGTTAATTCAATTTTAGTTTAAAAATTTTAATATAGAAGTAAAATATATAAAAGCAAATATGGAGAATAACCAATGATTACATGAAAATAAATAAATAAATGAAAAATAAAAAATAAAAAAACAATGAAAAATAGTTTTTTTCTTGACTGTTTACATATGCCTAGTTTATCAGAAGTGAAATGGTGCAGCAAGTGATAATAGTGATTCCATTTCAATAGTTGTAAAACATATAATATGCTTGTCCTATTTGATATATGGGTTTTTTTTATGACAATCCTGCCCTGATAAACTATGTGAACATGTAGACATGAAATATTACTTATCTAAATAACTGACCATTCGAAAAAGGTAGAATAATAATTAATTTCATAAGCAAGGTACAAGTCACATACTAGAGTAGTCACAGCGCAGTAGATGTGAATTTGGTACATTAAAAAGTATATATTATTTACAATTAATAGGGATATTCAGTTCGGTGTAGAAACACTTCTACATTGCCTCATCTTGAATTGCTGTGGCTCTGTTTCCCTACTAAAAATTTGGGAAAGCCTTATTAATTGTAAATGATATTTTTGTGTATGTATTGATTTCATATCTACTGGTTGGTCACAATACATGCAAGTACAATATAATATGTGCAACATAGGAAGTGAAACCATGATAGAATGAGTTTCTATATATCACAACTGCTAACTAAAACTCATCCTTCCCTGGTTTTTCCCCCTTTCTCACATGCCATGAAGGCATCATCCTTCAAGAGCATACCAAGTAACTAATAGAGACCTAGATCCCTCCCATTTGAGGTTGCAATGGTAAAATGGTTCCACTGGGTGGTTATGGGATCAAACCTGATATTAAGAAATTGAAAGACTTTCCAGTCAGCTGTCAAATAATCCTGCTACCACTTGCTCTCTCCCAGATCATGCCTATAGAGTGCCCAGGTATGGTGTGCAAGGGAATTGCTAAGACCTGCATGGACAGGAGACTGGGTTTCTTTTCTTTCTGTGGCCAGCATGTTTGCAAATCTTTCACCTACCATTGCATGCCCTATGCTCTATTTAACTCTCCAACACACAAATAATGGAAGCCGTCATAACCAAATAGTTTTACTGCAGATCACAAAAATGTCTTCCACAAAAAAATAAAAAATAAATGAGAACCATCATACTGGTTTGGACAGTGGTTATCATGTTAAGGTATTTAACTGGAAGGAAGATCACTTGGAATGAATTTAACAAAGGTTTAATAACTTCAGTATTTTGTCTCCGTTACTACAATATCTTCTAGAATAAATACAACATGAGAAATGTAATATGCACACAAACAGTACACAGAACAAACAGAAGTGAAGACTTGAAAGCCTAAGAGGGATGCTCTCTGTGGGCACTTGTACATAACCTTAGTTGCTGGGCAGGTCTAATAATTAATTTCCCATGTCTTGAGAATTTGCAAAGCCACATTTATTAAGGTTCAAAAAAAAAAAAAGCTTTTCATGTTTGTTTTTACATAGATAAAGCATGGTAGTTTTTTTTTTTTTTTTTTAATTCTGTGCAGGACATCCAAGGCATTAACTTCTAGACTGGATGGACCATATTTGTAGCAGTGGGTGTGTATTTCTTATATTCTTAGAGACAGACATTTGTAGGTTTCAATGTTTCAAATGACCATAAACGACACGTTGCCTTGTATGCATCTGAAACTTAGAAGGGAAGAAGATGATCTATTATTCCTAAGGAAACTTAGCTTGTGACTTCAACAACTACTTCTGTCCACCTCAACTGTTTAAACTACACTTTATACCATCCCTTCCATCATACTAGTAGTGCATTTATTAGATCTGACATCATGTCAGAGAATGGCAATTAAATCCCCTTAGGCTTAAAATTTCCTTGCCACAATTCAGTGTGTTCACTTGCTGCATGTATTGCTCTCCAAATTCTGATATCTGCTCTGAGCTGTATTATTACCTTTCTTAAGCTTGATTTGTGCAGTTCAGATACCCAAATAGTGAGTTCATCTTCCTTAGAGGACTTCAACATTCATAGTTCAAATGCTTCCCTTTCTTGGGTTCCACAGATCAAGCTGGTGAACCTAACTTGAGTAGTTCATCTACTGACCAGAACACCAGATTATCCTCACCATCCTATTAGCATCTTTTCTTAACCAGCTCTTCAGAATACACTGTAAATGTCAGTTCTCTTAGTAACTGATCATAACTTCACCCAAGTTTCATTTACAGCTTAGAATAACAGAAGTAATTCCAACTGGAATGATTGCCTTCATCCATGTTCTATTCCAAACCGCTCTACAAACCTTGCTTCCCTCCCTCCCCTAGAGTAATCCAATCCATCTTGGGTTGCTCATGCCCAATGTTAGATTTGACCCTTCATCCTCTTTGCTGGAGAGTGGGTACATTAACTACTTGGCCAACCAAACCAGTAGGTGTGTGACAGATTGAGTTATTTAGATTTAAGAGAAACTTGTTTTTTGTTTTAAAGTGGATATTGTTAGTATGGCATGAATGTGTAGTAGAATAATGGTGACCAAGATGTTCTTGTTGGGTGAGTTGAATTTTTCTGAGATTTCATTCAGTGCAATATGCATGAGATGTATTCATCACAAAAGTTAAAAAATTTGTGGAACAAGAGTAGTGAAAGAAAATGTAGTGCATATTTTGTGAATAAGTGCCAGTTGGATGGAGAAAACAAAGCACATGATAGATAGCAAGGTAGACAACATTGAAAGAAGTCCAGAAAATGTCAATGTCAAAGATAACTTTGAAAGTGCAGTGGTGGAAGGTCAGTAAGAAAATAGTGCACTTACATATAGTCCTTCACACAACAAAGCATGAAATTAAAAGATTGCAGAAACATCAAGAGATTAATAGTGTTGAGAAGGGAAAAAACAAGAGATCCAAAGTAAGAAACAGTCAAATGAATAAACAAGGAGAAAAATTGTTATATTGATTCTATGATAAGAGGAGTACTGAAAGAATGACAAAAATCTTGTTTCTCTGGTGCAAAAAATATTAGTGAAACTGTCAAGATGCAAAATACTGATTGTTTTGGCAGACCTGAGAAGTGAGAAGTATTGTTTGAAAGAGGGTGTGAAGGAGTTATTGGAAGAAGTAAAAAAAGAATAGTGATAGGGTGAAGATTATGTCTGCTGCTATACTATAATAGAGGTACATTAAGGAAGGGGGGCAAATGAAGTAAGCTGCAGGTTGAAGAACTGATGTAAAGTGTACAGACCTATGGTTTGAGTTTGAATGGAAGGACTTATTTAATGCTAATAAACTGCACTTAAATGGATTTGGAGTGAGGTGTCTAGAGAGAACTTTGTTTCACTGAGATGTCAAAATGCAAGGTCATGAAAACTAAAGTGATAAGAATGACAGATAAGCAGGTATGCATACAGGTATCCATGAGATATCCAAGAATGACCAAAAATGCAGAATCTAATCTCTCAAGTAACAATATTGAATAGAGTAATCAATTGGGAATGTAAAAGTGCTTTGGAGTCCCTAAGGGGATGATAAAGTTTCTATATACTAGTGCTAAACAGGAATAAGAGGGATGGGATTTTGACATTGGCTAGTGTAATCTCCAAAAGTTATAGACAATAATGAGAATTGACTAACAGCAGGTAATGTAGCCATCACAGGATAGAATGCAAAGAGTTAGTATTTTCAGGGAGGATAGAGAAAATATGATGAGAAGAGAGGTTGCTGCTGATGAAAGCAGATAAATTACAGTCAAAAAGAGAAGGCCACAGGATGGCAGTTCATTTGGGGCAGTCTTGTGTGAGATTGAGGCCAATGGTACAAAATATAAGCTTGGTTGCTGCTTAAGGCCAAGGGTCTTCCATATCCTTCCATATCAGGAAGGATATGGAAGACATGCATCAGCAAATTAGCATACTGAGTGCAGGTTAGAAGTAATTATTATGGGGGAACTCTAGGCATAGATTGGAGGGAGAAGATAGCACATGGAAGGGAAGAATTGGAATATATACACTTACTGACAGATAATTACTTGAAGCAGCATGTGATGGAGGAGACTGTGAATGTTAGGTGTGGTCATTGAATCAGAGTTTCTGTTCGTACCAAGGTGGTCCTATTGCCTCTGACTGGGGAGAGTTATCATGTTGTCTTGACTTGGGAAGTTGCAAAATGTGAAGTTTTCAGTTAAAAATATGCATATGAGGAACTACAAGGCAGTTAATTATGACAAGCTTAGGAAACAGCTTCAAGTAGTGCATGGCATAAAAATCTTCAAGGGAAGGATGTGAGTAAAGGAAGGAGGGGGATATAGTCAAGGGGTTTCTGAAGGAAGCAGCACCAGACTCTGTACTAATTGTCAGAAGATTAAATCAGGTAGAAGTTAGATGGATGAGTAGTATCATTAAGCAGGAAGCTTCAGATAAAAAAAATGTGTGTGTGTGTGTGTAACGAGAAAGGTGGTTAGTTTTAGAAATTAGCTGGGTACATACACTGAAGGAAATCCCAAAGAGTTATTTTACTATGTGGCAAGTAAAAGAAAGAATGACTATATACTTTGGATAACTTTCAGATAGTAGTGAGGTGACATATGAAATAGTTCAGTTACTGAGTTGACCACCTTGCAAGGGTATATCATCCAACCGAGAATATTGCTGTGGCATACATGACAGAGACTGACCTGAGAATGGAGATTGGTCAATTCTAAGTGCCTAGGATATTTCAGAATCTCAATGCAAATACAGCCGTAGGATAAGATTGGATATCAGCCTGTGTTTTATGAGACGGTGCACAGGAGCTGGCAATGCTTCTGATAACCTAGTCAGTTTCTCTGACTAAGCTTTCAGGGGCATTGCCAGCTCCTGTACATAATTCCTTTGCATAAATGAGGTTCTAAGACTGCAGTAGAAAATTATAGGTCAATCAATATCCCAAAAGGATTGAAAAAGTCGGAACATTTATTTTAATGGTATTAACAACAACAAACAAACTATTTTATTAAAAAAAAAAATGTTTATTTACTTGCTTATATTTCACTTGATTTCAAACCAGCATCTTCAGAGCACAAAGCTGCTTGTTATAGTTTACACACGACACTGAGTAAGTTAAAGAATTCAAATTAGAACAGACAAAAGATCTAAAGTCCTAATTTGGCATCCTCTAATGTTTTGTGTATGTATATATATATATATATATATATATATATATATATATATATATATATATATATATATATATATGACAGAATGATCATTAACTTGGTTAACATACATATTTTTATGAAAAATTGAATGACTAGAACCGAGATTTAAGTAAAAAGGTTTTAATATAAAAACACTACTAGTTTTGGCCTGCAACAGCCTTCTTCAGGTGACATTATAAAAGAAAGAAAAAATACTAAACATTGAAGGTTAAAAGAATATGAACAACATAGACAGTCTCTATACATAATTAACATGAAAACGTTGTAGTTGTATTTGAAGCTGATCTTTCGTTTGTTGCATTGTTGGGAGAGTGCGTGCTTGCAGCATCACGTGAACGCCAGTACATGATTACAGCTGAATGACTATCTGGGAGGTTGTAGCTCAAGTTGTTATTTAGATGAACAAGATTGAAGATGATTTCTCTAGATTCCACGATTTTTCTCTCTAGTTCGTCACTGCAACGGAAGATGTTAGTAGATTTTTCCTAGCAGACTTTGTGACTTTGGTTTTCATCATTAGGATTAGCCGAGATAAGGATATGGCTTGATAATGCACTGTCTCTTGTAAGTAATGTCCCTCATGTGTTCTTCCATATGCAATTCGACAGATTTGTCTGTCTTCCCAAAATAAGGAATATCACAATCACACAATATTTTATATACACCAGGGTATTTGAGTTGATGATGACAAGGTTTGGGTGGCTTATTAAGAAACGGATCTTTGGAAGTGGAGTGAACAAGATTCTGATATTGTATTTTCTTAGAACTTTTGCTAATTTATGTGAAACAGTACTTATGTAAGGAATAGATATATTGCCTTTGAATCTATTTGTTTCTTCTGAGTGATATCTAGGAGGATTAAGAAGGAATTTTTCAATGATCCTCTTGGAATATCCATTAACTTTGAAAGAAGTTTTCAGATGGTTTATTTCTGTTAGAAGTTTATTTGGGTCATCAAGAAGAGAACGGGCTCTATGTCCCAAGGTGGAAATTATTCCAAGCTTATGAGGAAGGAAATGATGGGACTGACTGTGCAGATATCTGTTGGTATGTGTGGGCTTTCTATATATCGATATTTTGAGTTTACCAGAAGAGCGAGTCAATTTAACATCAAGAAAAGGCAAGGAATTATCCGGTTCAAGCTCGGCAGTAAACTTAATTTGATGTCGGCCATTGAGATGTTCGAGGAAAACCATAAGGGATTCATGTCCATGGCTCCAAGACTATCTCTTCCTTTATTTTAACACCTAAAGTTTGGAAACACTATGTGGATGATGTCTTCATTGTTTGGAGCCATGGACATGAATCCCTTATGGTTTTCCTCGAAAATAATAGGAACTTCTCAAAACCACACATCAATATTGACAAAGTCGTTATCAACAAATCTTATATACTTTCAGGTGTAGAAAAAAGCATCCTTAGTAAAGGTCTAAACTTTATTCCTTCCCCAAAATTAATACCAAAGGAGACACTACTTACAAAAATAGAAAAAGCTACTTCTTTTCGCCCTCCACAAGATGCAAATCTTCTACGTATTGAATCAATCTTTATTATCAATAACGCAAAACCACCTGCAGACAACATTACTTCAACTAAACACAAAGCTATTATAAGTTTAAAAAACAACAGAGATATAATCACCCTCCCTGCAGATAAAGGCAATGCAACAGTCATCCTCAACTATGTAGATTACTAGAATAAAATGCTTGAATTACTACATAATGATACCTACTCAATACTCGAGAGAGATCCAACTCGTGAACTTCAAAATCGTACAAACACCTTATTAAAAACAACGACTGAATTATCCCGAAACGTTCGTTTATCTCTACACTCTCTCCATCCATTAATTCCTCCCATATATGGTGTTCCTAAAATTCATAAAGAGAACACCCCATTACGCCCAATTGTAAAAGGTATCAATTCTCCTACGTACAATCTTTCAAAATATCTTGCCAAATACCTAAAAAGATTTTAAGGCAAGTCACCATCCTTTATCAAGAACACTACAGAATTTGTTACATACATCAAGGATATTACAGTTAATGAAGTTGACATCATGGCTAGCTTGGACATAACTTCTTTGTTCACTAATGTCTCAACAGATGAAGTCCTAACATTACTCAAGGACAAGTTATCCAAAAAAATGTTAGCCTTGCTTACACATTGCATCAGGTCTGGTTACTTCAAATTTCAAGATAATATATACAAACAAAATCATGGACTGGCTATGGGTAATCCTTTATCCCCTGTACTCGCAAATATTTACTTCGAGGATTTTGAAACCAAGACTATCTCTTCCTTTATTTTAACACCTAAAGTTTGGAAACGCTATGCGGATGATGTCTTCATTGTTTGGGGCCATGGACATGGATCCCTTATGGTTTTCCTCGAACATCTCAATAGCCGACATCAAAGTATTAAGTTTACTGCTGAACTTGAAATGGATAATTCCTTGCCTTTTCTTGATGTCAAACTGACTCGCTCTTCTGGTAAACTCAAAATATCGATATATAGAAAGCCCACACATACCAACAGATATCTGCACAGTCAGTCCCATCATTTCCCTCCTCATAAACCATCTGAAAACTTCTTTCAAAGTTAATGGATATTCCAAGAGGATCATTGAAAAATTCCTTCTTAATTCTCCTAGACATCACTCAGAAGTAACAAATAGATTCAAAGGCAATATATCTATTCCTTACATAAGTACTGTTTCACATAAATTAGGTAAAGTTCTAAGAAAATACAATATCAGAACCTTGTTCAGTCCACTTCCAAAGATCTGTTTCTTAATAAGCCACCCAAAATCTTGTCATCATCAACTCAAATACCCTGGTGTATATAAAATATTGTGTGATTGTGATATTCCTTATTTTGGGAAGACAGGCAAATCTGTCGAATTGCATATGGAAGAACACATGAGGGACATTACTTACAAGAGACAGTGCATTATCAAGTCATATCCTTATCTCGGCTAATCCTAATGATGAAAACCAAAGTCACAAAGTCTGCTAGGAAAAATCTACTAACATCTTCCGTTGCAGTGACGAACTAGAGAGAAAAATCGTGGAATCTAGAGAAATCATCTTCAATCCTGTTCATCTAAATAACAACTTGAGCTACAACCTCCCAGATAGTCATTCAGCTGTAATCGTGTACTGGCGTTCAAGTGATGCTGCAAGCATGCACTCTCCCAACAATGCACAAACGAAAGAACAGCATTCAAATACAACTACAACGTTTTTTCATGCTAATTATGTATAGAGACTGTCTATGTTGTTCATAGTCTTTTAACCTTCAATGTTTAGTGTTTTTTCTTTCTTTTATAATGTCACTTGCAGAAGGCTGTTACAGGCTGAAACTAGTAGTGTTTTTATATTAACACGTTCATTGCCAAGCTGAAAATTGGAATTTCGTGTGGCGGCCAAATTTTTTTTACTTGATAGCGACGTCCACGCGACAACGCGTGATCGGCCACTCGGTGAGAACTCGCGTGATTGGCAATGAACGTGTTAAAACCTTTTTACTTAAATCTCGGTTCTAGTCATTCAATTCTTCATAAAAAAAAAAATATATATATATATATAAAGTATTACAACTATGTAGGTCTTAAGATAGCAGTCTCCCATATTTTTGGCAAATTAATGCAAACCATACTTGTTCAAGTTAGGGGAATTCTTCATAGCCATGGCTAACTGTAAAAATAATCTTTCTAACCTGTAATGCCTTATAAATAGTACGTTGGTTTTCATTCATCTAATTCTGTGTGATGGAGTGTTCAGAGCGTGGTCTGCCAGGTCATGACTTATGATAATAATGGTAACATATGTATTCTTTATGTTTTCCAAGGTGGATGTTAAGAGATCTTCCTGAATGCCCATAATAGGCCAAGTTACTTTTACAAGGAACTTCATACATTCCAGGATATGCTAGAGGATGGAGTTTATTCTTAGAAGAGTGGTTCAAAGTTGCTAAATTAACATGCAGTTTGAATGTGGTAAAAAGGCCACATGTGTAGGTGTCCTACCGCGATGATTCTTCGGACTCCTTGGAGGTGTCATGAATAATAATATGCCATAATAAAGGCCATGTTTTATTAGTACTTTTCTGAAGTACATAGGAATAGTGATATTTTGTTCTTGTGTTAGAAAAGGGAGATGTAATGGGGCTGTGGTATTTTATCTGTTTTGTAGAAATTGTAGCCTTTGGCCAAGAAAGTATCGTGCAGATATTTAAGTTCTGTGGAAAGAGCTGTTCACATGCAAACTTTGTTTGCTTACACTGGATAAAGGATCTAACCAAGAAGATAATTTCGTGGCATCTTTAATTCATAGTACATCATCTGTCCAAAAAGAAACCGAAAACTTGATGAAAAATAAAACACAAGCCAATTATAATTATTCAAATCATTTATTTCAATCAATAAGCTCTCCCTCAGCTTCGATACAGCGTTTGGCAAGGTCAATTAATTCGTTAAATGAGTTTCGTTAAATGAGTTTTTTATATTGGTTTTTGGGATACTGTTGAGGGTGGTGGTTACTGCCACTTGAACGTTTTCAGTGGTGTTGTATCGCTTTCCTTTCATCAGCAAATGAAGTCGGGGGAAGAGAATGAAATCACCGGTTGCTAAATTAGGTGAACAGAAACTTGTTTTTTGCTCAAAAACTGTCTCACAATGTTTGAACGATGAGATGGTGCATTATCGTGCAAAAGTGACCAGCTGCCTACATCACGATATTCATGCCGTAAGGAACGAATTCTCGCCATCAATAGCTTCAAAAGTTCGAGATAAAAGTCACCATTGACCGTTTTACCAGGCGAAACAAATTCTTTGTGGATAATGCCCTTGGAATTGTAGAAACAAATCAGCATTGTCTTTACTTTTGAGTTCTCCAAGCGACTTTTTTTCGGATGCGTTAACGAAGTTAACATCCACACTTTTTTGGATGTTAACTTCTCTCAGTCCTGTTTTTGGATGGCCCGGGTTTTTGTCGTCCTCAAGCGTCTCACGACTACTTTGAAATCGCTTAAACCACTCGTAAACTTGAGTATGGGATAAGCATTCATCACCGTATGCTTTTTGAAGCATTTGATGCGTTTTGGTAAAACTTTTACCAAGTTTAACACAAAAGTCAATCGCAGCTCTCTCTTTGAAACTCATTTTCTCACCGTTCGTCAAAACACACTGTCACTCTTGGCACTATAACTCGGCTTCTAACGAAACAAATGTCATAAACAGTCGACATAACACACTAATGAAGGTTGCCGTTTCCGATAACAAAAAGATACAACAGGTAGTGCCACTAGTTTCTTCTATTTTTGGACAGAGGGTGTATAACAAAGTGAAAAAACTTTCAACATCCATCTCCATTCCAGAGTATTTTAGTAATAAGGTGTGACATCTTTTGGCTATTAATATATGGAAATATGACTTCTGCATCACTTTAACCTTGGAATCACTTCTGGGTCTGGCTCCCACTAATGAGACCTCAATAAAGGTCAAAACCGGTCTGGGTAGTGGACCTTCTCATATGCATACTAATGCATAGTATTCTATATTTCCGTAAGGATATGTGCATTGCATCGTGGAATACTAAGAATGTGAAGTATTTAGCCTCCATAATACAAGTATCCCAGTTGTGAAGTGACTTCACTTGCAAACTTTGTTTGCTTACACTGATTACATATAATGTCAAGTTCTTTCCTAATATCCTCGTTTTTAATATGATATTGCCATTGATGCCATCTGTTCACGCCTCTAATCTTTCTCAGGATTCTGATATCTGTTGTCTCTAGTCATTGGTCAAGTGTTTTATTTCTGACCCAGCTCTCAGATCCATAAGTTAAAATTGGTTTGAACTTAGTGTGTTGACTAATTTCTCTCTTATTCCATATAAATTTATTCAGTTGACTTCCTACCATACCAGCTTTGTTGATTCTGTTGTCTATTTCCATATTTAATTTACCATCTTCACTAAAAATCGTGCCTAAGTAGCTGAAATGTTTTACTTGTTCTATAGGTTCTCCATTCACAATGCAGCTGATATTTTCAATGCTTCTGCCTATTTTCATTATCTTTGTCTTGTATTGCTGACCTTCATACGATATCTATCACAACAGTTATTCAATTTAGTCAGGTAATCTTGCAGGGTTGTAGCAGATTTATTTAGAAATATAACATCATCCGCATAAAGCAAGGACCTGACATTAACATCTCCAATTTTGATATCAGGTTTAATACCACTTTCCTTCATAATGTAATCCATATAGATAATGAATAACAGAGGTGATTATGTACATCCTTGTCTCACACCAGATTTAACATTAAACCATCTCCCTGTACTCTCTTCAATTCTAACTGCTGACTTACAATTCAAATAAAGACTAAGTATTGCTTGATATAATGATCCACTGACACCATACAACTGTAGTATTTTGAATAGCTTGTCATATGCTTTTTCCAGATCTACAAACCCTAAATACAGATGTTTGTTATATTTCCATGTCTTTTCAACTATTTTTCGTAAAGTGAATATCTGATCCTGACAGCCTCTATTTGGCCTGAATCCAGCTTGTTCCTCACCAAACTTCTCTTCTACAATCCTTCTCAACCGTTTCTCAAGTATACTGGCATAAATCTTACCAGGAACACTCAGTAGGGAAATACCTCTGTAATTCTCACATTCGGTTTTATTTATTTCCCCTTTTTATTTTATGGGTACTATGAGAGCTCTACTCCAATCATCTGGAATTTGTCTGTCTGTCCAGGCCCTCTGAACTATGCAGTATAGCCACTGTTAAACTTTTATACCTCCATACTTGAGCGTTTATGGTCTAATATCATCTACTCCAGCTGCCTTTCCACATTTCAGACTTTTGATGGCTTTTTCTACTTCAAGCATGGATATGTATTCCTGATTGCATGCCTGGTCAGTGTTTTTTATCACTGTGCTGTCATCACTGCTAGTTTCATTTAGCAATTTACTAAAAATCGTACCTAAGTAGCCGAAATGTTTCACTTGTTCTGTAGGTTCTCCATTCACAATGCAGTTGATATTTTCAATGCTTCTGCCTATTTTCATTGTCTTTGTCTTGTTTTTGCTGACCTTCATACCATATCTATTACGACAATTGTTCAATTTAGTCAGGGAATCTTGCAGACTTGTAGCGGATTTATTTAGAATTATTTAATATTAATTCCACTTTCCTTCATAATGTGATCCATATAGATAATGTACATCCTATATAATTTCTTGGCATCTAATTTAAGAGCTGTATCATTAAAACAAATCACTCTGGCTCTGTGTGTAAGTGTTTTTAGAATACCATACTGTTATGCTGATGTGATTGTTTAGGTAGATATCTTCCTGTGTGTGTGTGTTTGCTTTCTGTAAATGGAAAAATATAGTGATCCATCTCAAAGGGGTGTATGTCATGTGAAGTGAATTTTGGGTAACTGGCTGTTTGGGTAGGTGGCAAAAGCATCCAAATAGCTGTGGTGAGTATTATGTTTTCAAAGTGTACCACGTAAAAGTTAACTAAAGAGGGAACTCGCAGTGGTACCATTAGTCTGTTTGCAGATTTTTCCTCCCCATGTAATGTAACCTGCATACATTGTAAATTTGAATAATTCAAAGATATCAGGAGGAAATATAGATTTTATTAAACAAAGTATCATGTCTGAATTTTTTACAAATGTGGTGAAGATTTTTCATTTGAGACATAGTCAGATCTCTATCAATAATTTGATAAGTAGAACTGTTACATATGGGATCTTGAATTTGTTTTTGTTTTTTTGTTGTAATCCTCTTGATTCATAATAGCTATTGACAACGATATTATTCCTGCTTTTCTCAGGTTTAAAGAAAGGTTAAATTTAGGAAGGGCACATCGTATTTACTGATAGATGAGTTTAGCCCTTGTACAAGAACTAATTGCCACTACCAGCATAAAGCTCATAAAGTTAAGCTCTATAACTGCTCTATATGAATTACTATTTGATCTTTTAAATCCTGTGGGCTGTGGACCATCCTATATTACATCTCTGAAATTTTGACAAAAAAAAAAAAAAAAAGAATTCGCAAAAGTTAAAAGTAGGCACCTGAAGAAATTTGAAATCCTACAACAGCACTTATGTACTACATTCCAACCACAGCTTCAAGATTGCATGGCCATAAATGTATGTATCACCACAAGTGCTTACAGTCAAAGCTAAGAAAGCTCTCACTATAGGTCATGACTTTGCTGTTTTACTCAAACAAGTTCCAAAACTAGAAATCATGATGAATGTAGAATGGGGCAACTACAGTCTACCTCTTTGGTGGCTTATAATGTGCATTTAGATATAGCAAGCATCCTAAGCAATGATTAGAATTATTTGTTGAGGGCTAAAGTGCAATGAGGACATCATGTTGGAGGCTTAATGGAATATATACTGCACTTGGAAAAGATTAAAACTGATTTTAATGCCTCCAGTATTTTGTCTCAGTCACTGAAACATTTTCTGGGATTACAAAAAAAACTATGATAACACATCATCAAATACAAGACAATACTAAGTGAAACACGTTGGTGACTCTAAGGTGCTATTTTACCAGAAATGCACAAACCTAATTACCCCCAACACCTATAGTAGATGCCACTGATGCACCTTTCTACAAACTGTCAAAGCAGCTGGCTAACTTTCTGACACCCCTCCCCCCTCACTGACCTTACCACATCCTATATAAAAAGCCTCCCATTTTAAAACCCTGATTGAAAATTTAACTTTAAATAATACAAACATATTGGTAAGCTTTGACATCACCTCACTGTTTACCAATATTCCCTCAAATGGCACCTTAACGCTCTTAAAAAACATTTTTCCTTCTGATATCTTAGATCTCTTTTCCTTTGTCATCAATTCTGGTTATTTTTCTTGTAAGAACAAAATTTACAAACAGGAACAGTTATGGGTTTCCCCCCTCTCAACCCCTCTTGCTAACTTTTACATGGAAAGTTTTGAAAAACAAGCCATAGACCCCCCCCACCCCACCCCTCAAACCTTCTATCTGACTAACATATGTAGATGATGTGTTCTCTATTTGGCCTCATGGCCCAGACACATTAGACTCCTCCCTCGGTCACCTCAACAGCCTACATCCAAGAATCCAGTTTATGATGGAAAAGGAAAATAATAATAGTTTACCCTTCCTAAACACCTTTGTAACACTCCTTCCTAATGGCAACCTTTCTCTCAGTGTATAGAGTGATTTCAGAAATGCCATCACCATACTCTACATCCATGGCACATTAGAAAAAATATCCAGATCCTTAAAAATGTACAACCTACACACAACGTTTAAGCCCCACTGTAAACTTGCTACCCTTATCCATTCTGCCAAAGATCAGCTCCCTTCTCTCTCAGTGCATCGAGTTTATAAAGTACCCTGTTCTTACAAGCTGACTTACTTTGGACAGACAAGCAGATCATTAACCATCCACTTAGAACAACACAAATCATACATCTGCAATCACAACTATGGTCAATTGCCTTGCAGACCATATTTTGGATACAACCCACAGGATCTCCTGGGAGAAAAAAAACGCCATTTCCACTAATTGAGCAAGGCTGTTAGAACTAGGTTTTTTGCGTGTAGAGTGATGAACGAGTAGAATAAGCTGCCAGAGTCTGTTGTGGTGCTATGACATGACTGTGAATGAGTTCAAAGCAAAGTATGATAGATACTGTGCAAAGGCTGAATAGTTTTTGACATGATGTTTAGGGCCTTCCTCAATGAGTTTAAGGACTCCTTGTAGTTGCCCGTAATAATAAATAGTTATTTATAAAAATGCAAACATGGTCATTTTAAATGTTTGCCAAACAAGAACTAAGCATCGCACGTAACTAAAATTTTCCCAAGGGTCATGAAAAAGATGATACATGCCGACAATTCAATGAATGAACGAATTGTGTCACCATTGGAAATTTACCAGACTTTTCAAACAACCCTCGTAGCATATCCTGAAGTGTGAAGTTCCTTGTAACTTGACTTGGCCTACTTTGAGTGTGGTCTACCAGTCAGAACTGGTAGAACACACTTTGGGCACACAGGATTAGATGGAAGAAAACCGGTGTGTTATTTAGAAGGGAGTACAAAAAAGAAACACTTTTCAAAAATAGTGTTTCAAAAAAGAAACACTATTTTTAGAATCTGCAGCGCCACTTAGAAATCAACTTAATTTAAATAAATACAGTTGCATAAAACTTACCAAAATTTGAGAAGCGTTAATTATCAGAGATCCCCGCTTCCCATACTGTGGGCCGCAGCCCCCTCGAGGGCCGTAGGTTTTGTTGAGGGGGGGGCCATGAAATAATGAAAACAAATTTTAAATGTTTTATGACTAAGTGGATTTTTTTATCTTAAAAGAAACGTATTTAATTTTTATTATTTATTATTTCTTTTTTGTTATTTTTTATATTTTAATGGAAAAAAATCACACATTGGTGCAGGTTCGCAAATTTTGTTTCCTGCATATTTCGGTGCTTAATGAATATTAGTATATATATGCCTATTCATATAAGTTTCATTTTAAAGCAGAAATCTAAGAATTGCAGTTTCAAATATTTCACCTGATATTGGCTTTTTGTTTAGCAGTATTGAAACACATCCATCACATTAAATTGTTATTAAACTTCTTGTATGTTTTTAATTCTTTGTTTATTACTAATCATTTTACATTTCATATGCTTGTACTGTAAACGTACAATAACAATTATCGATCTATATAAAAATATGAGATAATGTGCCATGTCAAATGTGTATGTAAGATGCTAAAAATGTAATATTCGCATTTGATTTCTGCAATATTCACTGTGTATGTTTTGTATTGAATATAAATACAATAAATATTATAATAATATATCTATATTACGATTTTTTTTTCGAGGGGGGGCATGAAATATTTTAATTTCTCCAAAGGGGGCCCTGACATCCAGAAGTTTGGGAAGCACTGTCCTAGACCACCTACAAACACCCATAGAGGATGCACCTAGGACTTTAGAGTCAACCGCGTGTTTCACCTAATATTGTGGTGTATTGGAGTGTGTGTTACAATAGTTTTTTTTTGTAATCCCTGAAGATATCTCAGTGACTGAGACAAAATATTGGAAGCATGAAAATCAGTTTTAATCCTTTCTGAATTCTGTATATATTCCATTAAGCCTCCAACATGATTTCCTCACAGCACTTAAGCCCCAACACATGGAGTTAGCTATGTCTCTTGTCCCTCTACTGGCAACTCCTCTACTTTTGTTTAAAAAAAAAAAAATGACATAATGGCTAGTTTTGATGTCTCTTCTTTATTTACTAATGTACCACAAATAGACACTTAATTTATTAAAGTCTAAATTTCTTCCTGATATCTGTGAATTGTTCAAATTTACAATGTATGCAGGTATTACATGGGGAGGAAAAATCTACAAACAGATTAATGGTGCTGCAATGGGTTCTCCCTTTAGTTTAACTTTTACATGGTACACTTTGTAAACAAAGTGCTTACCACAGCTGCTTACAAACCACTAGTGTGGTTATGTTTTGTTAATGATGTGTTTGACATTTGGACAAGACACTTTGGATGCTTTTGTCATTTACCTAAGCAGCCAGTTCCCCAAATTCACTTCACAGTAGAGAAAGAATCTAATAACTGTTTGCCTTTTCTTCACATATTAGTCTCCCACCTTTCAGATGGATCACTATCTTTTTCCATTTACAGAAAGCTAACGTACAAAGGAAGATATCTACATAAACAATCACACTATCATCCAGTTCAACAGTATGGCATTCTAAAAACACTTACACACCCAGCCAGAGCGATTTTGTTCTAAGAACTTGACACAGAACTTAAATATCTGTGGTATACTTTCTTGGCCAATGGCTACAATTTCTACAAAATAGATAAAATGCTGCATAGCCCCATTACTTCTGCCTCCTCTAACGCAGAAGAACAAAACATCACTATTCCTATTCCCCAGAGCTACATCAAAAAAGATAGTCAAAGTACTAATAAAACGTAGCCTGCATGTTACTAATAAAACTGCGTGTTGAATTAGCATATCCTGAAGTGTATGAAGTTCCTTGTGACACAAGAACAAGACATCTCTATTCTTATTCCCTATGTCAGAGCTATATCTGAAAAGATAGCCAAAATGCTAATAAAACTGCATGTTAAATTATGAGAGTTGTTTGAAAAGTTTGGTAAAAATATAAGTTAAGTTAAACACATTTTTTTGGAAAAAATCACCTTTCTTTCTCAACACAGTTTCCATCGAGGTCTACACATTTGGCTCAGTGGGTTTCTGTAGGATTTGTCAAATTGTGCAAAATAGTCATTGACAGCATTGATGACATCCTCATTCGAAGAAAATTTTTTTCCCACCGAGCTAAATTTTTAATTTTGGGAACAAGAAGAAGTCACGCAGGACCAAGTCCGGTGAATACGGTGAATGTGGAACCAATTAAAACCTCAGTTCATGCAATTTTGCCATTGCGGCGGCTGATGTGTGGGATAGTGCATTGTCTTAATGAAAGAGCACTTTTTTGTGTGCCAATCTTGGCCGTTTTTTCTTCTGTTCTTCTTTTAAACGGTCCAACAATGACGCATAATAGACTCGTGTTATTGTCTTACCCTTTATTCTGTTTTTTCTTCAGTTCTTCTTTTAAATGGTTCAACAATGATGCATAATAGACTCCTGTTATTGTCTTACCCTTTTCCAAATAGTCTATCATGAGAATTCCTTGGGAATCACACAAAAACAGTGGCCATCACCTTCCCACCTGACAAAACGGTCTTTGCTTTCTTCGGTGCTCTTTCACTGGGCATTGTCCACTGTTTTGACTGCTGCTTGGACTCAGGTGTGTAGTGGTGGATCCAAGTGTCGTCTCCAGTCATGAATCGACGCAAAAAATCTTGCCGATTGCAATTAAACATTGCCAAACACTGCGTTGAAATGTCTTTTTCGCATGCGTTTTTGATTGACATTCAGCAATCATTGCACCCATCGTACACACAGCTGTTTCATGTGTGCAATTTTTCATGCAGGATATTGTACACCCGTTCATTTGAGATACCTGCAATCTCATGCACTTTCATTTGGTAGTCTTTCATAACGATACCATGGATTTTGTCAATCATTGCCTTCGTAGTTACCTCAGTCAGGCATCCGGAGTGGACTTCATATTTGATGGACTTACAACCATGTTTAAACTCATTTATCCAAAAAGAAATAGTCATTAATGCTGGTTCAGAGACCCCATGAAATGCTTCTAACTCTGATTTGATGTGCATGGCCATCCACTTCTTCAAATAAAAGTGTTTTATCACTGCATGAAACTCATTTTTCCCCATTTTTATGAAAAATGCAAACATGGTCATTTTAAATGTTTGTCAAACAAGAACTAAGCATCGCACGTAACTGAAATTTTCCCAAGGGTCATGAAAAAGATGATACATGCCGACAATTCAATGAATGAACGAATTGTGTCACCATCTATTGGAAATTTACCAGACTTTTCAAACAACCCTCGTAGCATATCCTGAAGTGTGAAGTTCCTTGTAACTTGACTTGGCCTACTTTGAGTGTGGTCTACCAGTCAGAACTGGTAGAACACACTTTGGGCACACAGGATTAGATGGAAGAAAACCGGTGTGTTATTTAAAAGGGAGTACAGGTCAGAATGATATTTTTAGCCATTCACTAAAGTATTCTCCTAACCAGTACAAGTATGGTTTCATCAATTTCCCAAAAATTTGAGTGATTATTATCTTAAGATCAACTCCTACATAGATCTTTTGTTCATTGCAATTTGAATTGTTTCACCTTACTATAACGTGCTGCTCTGTGCTCTGAAGATGCTGGTTTGAAAAACAGCAACATTCAGCAGCATTTTTTACAAAATAATTCTTTTGTTGTTGTTAATACCATTAAAATAAGTTATGAATAACAATTAACACCGCGCTTGTCTATTAGAAAGTTGGAAAAGGATAGAATTCAGAAATGGATGAATAATAATATGATACTGTGGTATCATATTATTATTCATCCATTATTATTCATGTGGTATCATATTATTATAGTCAGTAAATTATTAAGCCATGCTGCCTCCTATGGGAGGCAGCATGGCTTAATAATTTACTGACTTTTTATAATCAAGCGAGAGCTGAACTGGATAAAAGGAATATTTACACAGTGATACTGCTAGATTTTGCAAAGGTGCTTGACATGGAACTGTTATACACATTAGACCTAATGGGATGGATGTGAAACTAGTGATATGGATATGAGGATGACTGATGAATGGATACCAAAAAGTAGTATTTGGGCCAACAGAATGCACGAGAAAGCAGGTTACTTGGACCACTGTTTAATTCGTACATAAATAATATAATAATTTAATGGGAAATATTGAGTTTTGTGGGAAGTTTTTGATATTGAGACCACATTATTATATAATTAAAGGTGTTTAATAAAAAAAAAATAATTAAAACCCGACAAATTTTGTAAGTCGTAAGACATACATCAAAGGGAGTACTGGTACATAAAACGTTTACACAACAAAAGCCTATTAACAATTAATTACACATATTAGATGTTTTTGATAACTTCACAACTGTAACATATAATTGATAAGCCAGAATACAAATGGTAAATTCATTACTGTATGCGTGTTGGAGCATTACTAGTAGTTGCTATCACATTCTGTAGTATCATGTGTGCTATATATTAAGTCTGTGGCAGTTAAATTTTTGATGAAAGCAGACCATACTTGATGTAATATTAAGCCTTAATTTTTATTGTATTGTGTAGGGATCCTTAGCATGTCGAGGCTTCTTTAAATTTTCTTGTAAAATAGTTATGATCATTATATGACATTTTTATTTTTTGCCAGAGTACTTGGCCAGTAGTGGTTGTGTGGAATGTCAGGCCTGATTTATGCTCTCTTTTTTTTTTTTTTTTTTTTTTTTTTTTTTGGGTGTCTTTTACATGTTCAGGCATGCGGATCTCTCCCGACCTTCCTGTCTGGCCTACATAACAAATGCCACAAAAGCAATGAATCTCATAGATGCCTGGTTTTTTCATTGGGGTGATGTGGAGGTTTTGGTAGATGTAGGAATCTTGATATTTTTTGGAAAAGTGAAAAAAGCCACTTTTATGTTTTACTTGCAGAGTAATGCAGCCACTTTGTGACATTCTTGATGCAAGACAATGTGATTGCATTCTTGAAATCTTGTTTAAGTAAGGGAGTTGCAGGAAATGTATTAAGAATTTTTCTGGTCATCTTGGGTTCAAAATTATTGAGTACAAGGGTTCTGGTTGAGGTAGTGCAGTTTTTCATTCCTTTTAATTGACATGCTTGACATATTGTATGCCCTGTCTTGTTAAGTTTTAATTATGCCTATCATTTGCAATTGATGGTGGTGTAAAGGGGCATTTAAAAATCTTCCCATTATGGTAGATTATCTGCATATGAAAAAGGATAACCTTTTTGCCTCTTAGTTTACTTTGACAAGGATATCAGGGAATGGTAATTTTTTGTGTTGCTCTAGTTCAAGAGTGAATTTTATATTGGATGCAAGTTGTTCAGGTAATCTTTGAAAGCAATCAACTCATCCACTGTTCCTGACCAAATAACAAAAATATCATTGATGTAACAACCAAATTTTGGTTTATATAAAATACCACATTAACATTAATATAAAAAATACAACAGCAGTTATGAAATCAGACAGATACCCAAGAAAAATTAACAGCCTATTAAAACCTTCTCATGCACATTTCCACTGTGATGGATGGCTACTATTGGTTTTTTAATCACCATTTCAGAAATTCGTGCATGAGAGGGTTAAACATTCCAATACCTATTCATCCTTAGACAGGGATCGCACATGTTGCACACATAGTAAACCCAAGGATTTGATCAAAAAGTTACTTAATTGGCCAGAAGAATTTTAAAATATTTATCATCAAAATATCCATTAGTCCCAAGAATTAATGGCGCACCAAAAATACACAAAAAGGATATTCTGTTATTACTGCCAGTTGCTTGATATATTGAATACCCTATCTCACGAAGTTTTAATTATGCCTCTCTTTTGCAATGGATGGTGATGTGAAATGGCATTTAAATATCTTCCCATTGTGGTAAATTATCTGCATACGAAAAAGGATAACCTTTTTCTCTTCTTTATTTACCTCGACAAGAATATCAAGGAAAGGTAATTTTTTGTGGTGTTCTAGTTCAAGAGTGAATTTTATATTAGATTTCAAGAGATAATGTTTTGAAAGCAGCCAGCTTATCCACCGTTCCTGACCAAGTGACAAGAATATCATCGAGGTAACATAACCAAATTTTTGGTTTCTTCTGATATATTTTTTTTTAATGCATTAGTTTCGAAATTTTCCATACACAGGTTGACTAAGGCTGGAGAAAGGGTGAACCCATGGCAAGTCCTTTTTTGTTCCCAATATTTGTCTTGAAATATGAAAAAATTGTTTTCCATGCAGTGTTTGAATAGTCCTACGGTGTAATCCTACTTGTAAATCTTTTCCGGTGAAAAAAGATTTACAAGTAGATCCAGTGTGTCATATCTAGGTACATTGGTGAAGAGACTGCCTACATCTGAACTGGCTAAGATGTCTGAAGGTTCTCTATTTATAAACTTTACTTTTTCAATAAAATGTAAGCTATTTTTTACAAATGATTCTGTTTTTTCTTGTGTATGGTGATATCAGTTTTGATATCACCACACATTAGAGAATCTCCCATCTACAATTGGCTATAACGGAATATCCCTTTAGTGTATTTTTGGTGTGCCATAAATTCTTGGGACTAATGGATGTTTTGATAAAGATTTTTTTAATTCTTCTGGCCAGTTAGGTAACTTTGATCAAGTCATTGGTTTTATTATGTGTGTGGTATGTGGGATCCATGTCTAAGGATGAATAGGTGTTGGAATCTTCTAATAGGCTGTTCATTTTTCTTGCATATCCATCTGAATTCATAACCACTGTTGTATTTTTTTTTATATGAATGTTAATGTGGTAATTTTATATAAACCAAACATTTGGTTACGTTACATCGCCGATGTTTTCATCATTTGGTCAGGAATGGTGGATGAGCTGATTGCTTACAAAGATTATCTGAATAACTTGCATCCCAATATAACATTCACTCTATCAAGAGCAAATGTTATATTTTGGCCAATCTATTACTGGCAAGATTTTTGTTGAACTAAAGCAAGCAACACAAAAAAATACCATTCTTTGATATCCTTCGAAGAGTAAACAAAGACGGAAAAGGGTTATCCTTTTCCATATACAGCAAACCTACCATAATGGGAAGACCATTATGGTAGGTTTGGCATAATTAACAAAGGATAGGCATAATTAAAACTTTACAAGACAGGGTGTACAATATATCAAGCATGCCCATTTAAAAGGAATGAAGAACTGTACTACCTCAAACAGAACCTCATACTTAATGGTTTTGAACCCAAGACAATCAGAAAAATTCTTAATACAGCTCCTGCAACTCCCTTACTTAAACAAGATTTCAAAAATGCAATCGCGTTGTCTTACGTCAAGAATGTTACAAAGTGGCTTTTTTACCTTTACAAAAAATATCAAGTTTCCTACATCCACTAAAACCTCCACATCACCTGATGAAAAAACCAGGTGACTATAAGATTCACTTCTCTTGTACCATTTGTTATATAAGCCAGACACAAAGATTGGGAGAGATCCACATGTCTGAACACGTCAAAGACATCGAAAAAAGAAGGGAGCATAAATCAGACATGGCATTCCCCACAACTACTACTGGCCGTCAAGTACTTTGGCAACAAACTAAAATGTCGTATATTGATCGTAATTGTTTTACAAGAAAATTTAAAGAAATTTCGCAAATACTTAGGATCCCTATACAATGCAATAAAAATCGAGGCTTAATTTTAGGCAGACCATCAGGTATGATCTGCTTTCATCAAAAATGGAACTGCCATGCACCTAGGATATAACACTCCTGATACCACAGAACATGATAGCAACAACTAGTAATGTTCCAACACACATACAGTAATGAATTTACCATTTGTATTCTAGTTCATCAATTATACGAGGGTGGTCTGAAAAGTTCTTGGCCTCGACCATAGATGACAACACTATCGGCAAGATTTTTTTTTCTAAGTTTGTACAGCTGTCGAAAGTAGAAGTATTGTCTGTATCCCTTGAAATGGTTAAAATTGAGTATCATGCGGTTATAAGATTCTTTGTAAAAGAAGGTTTAACGCTAAAAGAAATTCATTCAAAGTTCAATAATTCGTGGGCACTTTTCTCCTTCATTTTCAGCAATTAAGAAACGGGCTGCCAAGTTTACACATAGCTGTACCAGCCTTGAAGATGATCCACTTGAAGGATGTCCAAAAAGTGTAACAACACCAGAAATCATTGATCAAGTGCACGATATGATATTGGATGACTGGCGAGTCACAGTGCATGAAATTGCTGAGACTATACGCATTTCAAAAGAACGTGTAGGATATATTTTGCATGAAGAATTGCAAATGAAAAATCTTTGTGCAAGATTGGTGCCACACTTGCTCACAGCAGATCAAAAAACACACTTGCATGAAAATCTCTAAACAGTGCTTGGAGCATTTTAACAAGAATAAAACTGATTTTGTGCGTTGATTTATTACTATTGATGAGACTTGGATTCACCATTACACACCAGAATCCAAACAGCTGTCAAAACAGTGGACAGAAGCCGGTTATTCAGCACCAAAGAAGACAAAGTTAGTTCCATCAGCAGGAAAGGTCACAGCATTTTGGGATGCTAAAGGCATTTTGTTTATTAATTATCTTGAAAAGGATAAAACAATAATCAGGGAAATTTATTTAGATCTTTTAACCAGACTAGATGAAAAAATTCGTGAGAAAAGACCCAGTTTGCAGAAGAAAATATCATCTTTCATCAGGACAATGAACCTACCCACAAAGGTGTTTTGGCAATGGGAAAAAACTCTTCCTCGCTGATCACCTTAATCAAGAGGTGATTGCAGCTCTAGAAGGGTATTTATTCCAGCATCACTGGAATAAATGTATTAGTCTTAAGGGAGATTATGTTGAAAAATAAAAATAATTTTGGTAAATTATAAATTCGTCTTTTCATTGTTAGGCCGAGAACTTTTCAGACCTCTTTTATATGTTACACTTGTGAAGTTATTCAAAGCATCTAATATGTGTAATTAATTGTTAATAGGCTTTTGTTGCATAAAACTTACTAGTACCTTTCATGATGTAAGTCTTATAACTTACGAAACTTCTCGGGTTTTAATTGTTTATTTTTTATTAAGCTCTTTAATTACATAATAATGTAGTCAAATTTTTAGAGCCACAGTGTGAAAAAGGTATTTTGTGAATTTGAGGTAGAATTAAAACCACATTGTCAATGTTTTTACATCAAATTGTTTTTATTAAAATTAGTCCTCTAATGATACACTTAAAAAAGGAAAATATGCTTTAATTAAATTAAGGGGATATTAGATCCCACATTGTTTTAAAACCGAATAAGAAACTCAAAGATTGGAAATGATGCCTGTTTGCTCTTTATATTTAAGTAACTTAATGGGTGCACCTTTTGGAACTCGTATAGCAGAGTATATAAGTTCTTTTCGCTATACCCTTTGGTATTAATTTGGTCTAGCTACTCACTGATGAAGCCTCAATAAAGGCTGAAACCGGTCTGGGTAGTGACCTCCCACCATAATGTAATAACTGCATACATTTCCTAGGAAATGTGTTTTTACATTATGGAAAATACCAAGAATAGCGATCAGAACTTTCCCCACCTTTGCAACGAGTTGCCCGTGTTTGTATTATGTTCTAAGACTACTTGCATTTAGCTCACGCTAGTATTCGCCGATACTTTTATAGTTTTTTTATACTATATTCGGCATGAAATTCCCTGATTCCAATCTTTAAGTTTCTTATTCAGTTTTAAAACAACGTGGGATCTAATATCCCCTTAATTTAATTAATGTTTATATCACCGAAATGAAGCCTGTTGGCTCTTTATATTTAAGTAAAATATGCTTATATAATTAAATAAAAATGTGTATAGAAATAATTATGAGGTCAATATTTTATAACTATGCATTTGGCACAGTTTAATTTTATTGATTCATTCCTGTGCCACGCATCAATCAAACTGTATTAATTGGCATTTGTTTGGGACAAGTTCCTTGGAAATTTCCTGCTTCGTCAATTCCCAAATGTTCTCGATGGGGTTGAGATCTGGTGAATTTTCAGGCCAGTCAAGAACTTTGACTTTTTTATCATTCAGTACCTTGATGTATTGATCCTGCTTCATTGTTCAAGCTCAAGGCCTTGCTGCATCTACGAACTGTCTTTGAAGGTATCTTAATGTCAGCATCCTGCATCATTTTTGTAAGAATCCTTCGAGGTGCCTTCCTGTTTTCCATGCAAATATGTCTCATTTTTCTTTTGCCCTGTGGGGTGGTAATTTTTTTTCGATCACATTTATTCCAATGCTTTGGTACCAATTCAATATTTGGATCTTTTTGTTTATTTGGCCCACTGAAGCTCGTGAAACATTAGCAATTGATGCTATCTTCCTTTGAGAATGTTCAGTATTCCTTAAGAGTGTTTTTATTTCTGAAATTTTCATTGGAGAAAGATCTTTGGCATTGCCCATGGTAAAAATACACTCTGTCAAAGAAAGAATAAAAAAAATCATAACACAATACAACACTTATAAACCATATACAAATCTTGAAATAAACTACTTACCGTCAAAATATTATAAGAACACTTCAAAAGTAATTAAAACGCTTGAATAACCTCAATAACTTATAAACAAATGCAACTGAACAAGATGGCTGTCAATCTGTGGCTGAGAATCTAAACACAAAATGGCGTCCATATTACAGATTATGAAACCAACAGTACAGTATTGTCAACTGTGTATTTAAAATCAGTAAACATAATTATTTAATAAACAAAAAAATATGAAGAACTCGTTGAAGTTTAAAATTGTTACTGTAATTTATGGAGGTGGCTCTAATAATATGATCACCCACTGTAGATAGAGTTGAAGTTTAGAGAGCATATTACTAATATTGCCAAGGCGCCTCTTGATTATAGAACATGCTTACTAGAAGAGATAAGGTAGTTATCATTCCTCTTTATAAGGCATTGATACATTGACATCTAGGTTACTGTTGTCAGGTCTAGTCACCTGGGTTTCTTGGGGATCAGGAAGTAGTCATGAGATCCAGTGGTTAGTAGTCTCTGGAATGCTCTCTGTGTGGATAGATTGAGGATTTAGGGGCTGCAAAAGTTGATTGTTAGTGAAAAAATGAGATATAAGAGAAATGATTAAATTACTTTAAGGGCTTTATATAATTGATGCAGAGGAATTTATTTCAGCACTCGTCTAGAGGGAGCAGAACAAGAGGTCATTCCTGAAATGAGTAAGAGTGTGGTTAGCAAGGATGTGAGGATTAGATTTTTCTTTTGGAAGGTGGTGAATGAGTGGAATGGGTTTCCAGAGTCATTTGTGAGTGCTTTGTCTGTTGCTGGGTTCAAGAAGAGTTATGATAGATATTGGGCGGATAGTTTGTATCTCCCACAATGACATTTAAGTTAGTTTAAGGGTTTTCTAGGATTGATGCAGAGGAAATATTTCAGCACAGGCTAAAGGGAGCAGAACAAGAGGTCATTCCTGGAACTTAAGTAAGAGTGTGGTTAGCAATGGTGTGAAGACTAGATTTTTCACTTACAGAGGAGTGGAATAGATTACCAGAGTCACTTCTAAGTGCTTTGTCTGTTTCTGGGTTCAGTGAGAGTTGTGATAGATATTGTGGATAGTTTGTGTCTCCCACAGTGGATCTTTGGACTCTCTGGAGATATCCATGCAATAACAACAGTGTCTAAGTAGGTGAGACTGGTGAGTGACAGATAGATGATAATAATATATAACTTTGATTATGGAACTATATGATAATGAATAAAGCGATCGTGTGGTTTTGTTAGGGAAATTAGCTAGACAGATACAAGCGGCACTGAATGAAAGGTGTGTGCGTGCATGTAGAATTAGAGTTTAAAATTATAACAAACTAAGAAAACAGGTTGTTGACTTCGTCTAGCTTGATCAGTTGAAGGGAAAAGAAATCCCTAGTTCCTGGGAGACTTTGTAGAATAAAGCTGCATTGGTAGGTAGTTGCAGAAGTTCTCATCATGCATGCATTAGCGAAACAATGTACTCAGCAGCTGACTGCCCAGGTGAATTCTGCACTGAATGATTAAATGAATGACAGGGATAATTTGGAAATGGCTGCTCTTGAGAATTAAGGGTTCTAGGATTGATGCATAAGTACTCTAATGAAACAGCACTAAATGTGGCAGAATTGAGTGTTACTGCACTCTAGTCCTTTTTCTCATTTGTCAAACCTTGCACAACACAAATCAACAAAACTTTCCAAATATCCACTTCTGCAACCCTCAGTTCTGATCAACAACCCATTTGTTAATTTGGTAACCACTTTGTAAATTTCATTACTATCAAAACTTATTTCTCTCAAAAATAAAATTTAAAAAATAAAACTTTCATTCTTACTTTTGAATGTACTAAATTGATAAAGCAGGGTTTCCCAAACTTTTTCTACGATGGAACACTTCACAAATCCTGAAATTATCAAGGAACACCTTGGTTATTTTGTAATGTATTAATTAATAACATAAACATCATTAAATTAATTTGTGCTGATTTTCATTGACATATCCCATTCTGATCACCAAAAATTTATAATATTATAGGTACTTAAGAGTGAATGCAGACTTTTTCTCCTGTATGCTGGTAGTTTTCCCCTCCTTTTGTACATCCTGGAGATCTTTATAGGCTTGAGGTGGATGAATCACTATTTGTTCCATCCCAAACACCTTCAATAAGAGATTTCTTAAGACCAAAATTAAACAGAGTGCCTTTTCTCTTATTCATATTAGAATTTAAATCTGTATTCCTATTACTTTAAAAAAAAATCACGGCACTCTGGTTTCAGAACAAGCACTTGCACACTGCAATACGAACTTGCGAAGAAAGTATTCAGTATTACTAGATTTGAGAACCGGATACAGACTATCTTGATCTTCAATTTTAGTGGGAAAATTTTCTTTATATTTCCTTGCTGATTGGTCACTAACATTTGCAACACAGATGTTATTTCTTTCAGTTTTGAGAACAGAGGATACTTTGCGCATTGTTGTAATCGGCTTGCAGGCAATTTTTATGGTCGGTCATAAACAGCTGTATTCTCTTTCCTGATTGTTGAAAGATTTCAATGTGTGAAAATTAACAATAATTCATGAATATTTCCATGTTTAAAAATATGCCACTTGGGCACTGACATTTGCTACACAGATGTCATTTCCTTCAGTTTTGAGAACAGAGGGCACGCTGCCCATTGTTATAATCTGCTTGCAGGCAATTTTTATGACCGGTCATAAACAGTTGTATTCCCTTTCCCAAATGTTGAAAGGTTTCGATGTGTGAAAATTAACGATACACAGATGTTATTAGGCGTTCTGGGTCTGAGCTTTTCGACATATTCACGAATATTGTTCTCCTCAGAATATTTCCACTATAAAATATTTATTCATGAAAAATGCTTAGAAATTTAAATGACAAATTCCAGGAGAACTTCTTGCGGAACACTTATTCACCTTTCGTGAAACACAGTTTGGGAAACCCTGGTCTAAAGTAAGACTTGGAAGTCTATTTCAGCAATTGTAATAGAACACTGAATGAGCTATGGAAATCATTTTATTGCCAAACATAAGTTATAACTCTGATTAATGATATTGATGCTGAATTCTCCTCCAAGAACTCATTGAGGGATGGCACCATCCTGGATTTTATAAATATTCCCATTTTTTAAGATGCAAGTTAGTTTTTTTTTTAATCTTGCATAAAACTTACAACACTGTTCATATGCTTGTCAATCCTTTCCTTTAGTGTTACAGTGATCAGCATTCATTTCAATAAATTATGGAGACTACAACTGTGTTAGGAATAATTATGTTAATTTCATTATGTTTTGACCAGTGTCGGCTGGTGAAAATTTTAAGTGGGGGTGCTGCATATACAAAATGAGAAAAATAATTCATTTTTTCCTAAACACTAACCAATTTATTAATAAGTAAATTTACATAGTTTGAGAATTTTGAGACTCGTCGATATTTGTTTGCACTTGTCACTGCACATAACAAGTGAATCCAACACTGCTCAACCAGCAGTGTCGCTACAGATAAATTGTATGCTTATGTGCATTACTTTTTTGAGATATGAAATGTTTATTATTGGTGTGTGTTCGTAGTGAGGGTGAAATATTTTTGCCAAAAATTGTATTTAAAATACAACTTCGAGAATTTTGAGACATGCCGATATTCATTTGCACTTGTCACTGCCCATAACAAGTGAATCCGATACTGCTTGTTGAACAGTGTCATATTCTAGCCGTAGCTGACCGAATGTGATAATTTTGACACTGTGTTAGATCACAGTGTGTTTGTTTCATAATCTAAAGTATTAATCAAATAATTCCAATTATTAACTATTCAGTCAATGTCGAAACAGAAGCTGTAAGCTTTAACATGTTGTATGGCATTACATTATGTTGTAAGCATTGTTATTATTTATAAACACAATTTAATTTTTTCATTTTTCCCTTGGGAGTGTTGCAGTGCTTATGTACAAGCCGCCACTGGTTTCGACCTTCATATTGTGGTCATCATCTGGAATACACACGCATACACAGATATAAGCTATATTACATTTCAAACAATATGTCAAAGTATACCACATTCATTGCACCTGTAATTTGTCTTATATAGGTGAAATAGGATGCACAATTCCTTTCTGGGAAAAAAAAAAAAGGAACATAAACTACATTAAATTTATTGACAGTGGTAAATCTGACCTTTTCTGATCATGTCCTGATTACTCTACCTAGAATTGACTGGAAAGGCACCCATTGTTTACATTACACCAAAACATGGTATGAGCATAAATTTGAAGAGGCCTGTGAAATTCTTATCAACTACCCTAATCTTAACAATAATGGTAGTCTAAAAATCCCAAGAATATTAATGGCAGATATTCTACCCACATAACCTTTTCGTCAAAGAGTTAATTATAATTAAGACTGTAGTAATCTAGGATCTTAGCTTTAATATAACAACACTTATGTTAAATTATTAATTAGACCACCATTAAAAGTATTTTGTATGAATTTGTTCTCTGATGATGATATTAATAGGATATAGCTTTGATATAGTTTTTTTTTTCTCACCAGAGGTCAGGCCAGTAAAATAACAGTTGATCAAATCATTGTCACTTTGGCATACTGTTTTGTTGGAAGTTTTTTCACTTGGTTATACTATAAATTAAAGATACCAAGAAATCATATACTTGACTTAATCCTTTATCCAAGTGTAAGCAAACGAAGTTTGCACCTGAAGTATTTTCAGGACTGGAGCAACTTGTATAAAGAAGCTAAGACTTCACATCAATTGCCTTAGTATCCCATAATACAAAACACATCTCCTTGCAGACATGTATAATGCTAAGCATTATGGGAAGGGTCACTACCCAGACCGGTTTCGACCTTTATTGAGGTCTCTTCAGTGGGAGCCAGACCCAGTGATACTAAGGTTGAAATAATGCAGAAGTCATATTTTCATATAGGATAGTGACCCTTCCCATAATGCTTAGCATTATATATGTCTGCAAGGCGATGTGCTTTGCATTATGGGATGCCAGGGCAAGTGATGTGAAGTCTTAGCTTCTATATACAATTTACCCCAGTCCTGAAAATACTTAAGGTGCAAACTTTGTTTGCTTACACGTGGATCTTGGTATCTTTAATTTATAGTATAACCATGTGAAAAAACTTCCAACAACTTTCTCTAATCCAGAGTAATTTAATAATAAGGTGTGACACCTTTTGGCAACTCGTATATGAAAATATGACTTCTGCATTACTTCAACCTTAATATCACCTCTTGGTCTGGCTCCCACTGACAAGATCTCAGTTTTCGGCAAGATAAGTACTTTGGTTTTCTTTTGTTTGTTTTTCACTTTAATTTATTTTACTGGTGCTGGTGGTGGTTTCGTCCCATTAGCACTGGTTTCTTTTAATAAATATTAGGATTGCTGGTAGTGCAGTTAGTATCTGCATTACGGGATTACTTTTAGCAGCATCACGGCCGCCATTTATAATAGCTCAAACAAACATTTGCTGGTGGTGTAGCATTATTTCTGTATCACGGGATTATTTTATTTTCAGTCTTACAAACTGAAAGTTTTTTCCCTTCCAATTAAACGCAGAGATTATAGTTTTTTTCCCACTTGAGATAAAGGTACCAATTCCTCCAAGGGGTGTGAACTCTAGGAATTGAAATTCTCGGATGTGAAGAAGCGAGATGGGTAACTAAGGTTTTAAAAGAGATATTTGGCACAAACAAGATTTATTCTTTCACCCCTTATGACAGAGGGATATATTTAATTGTAGTTAAAGATGTGGAAACAAGGGACAAACTATTACAGGGTTTTACTTTCGAAGGCAGCACAATTAATCCTGTAATGGTCGGGAGCCAGGTAAAAATAGTAAAAATCTAAAGATTTTCGATTATTATATAGAGAAGATTAAATTATATAGAGAATAGTAATGAAATTCTTATACAGGCATTTTCGAAATGGGGTAAGATTAGTAATATACGAAAGGGTTTGTCAAGTGAAGATCCAAATTGGTTTTCTGGTGATATCACCTTCACAATGAATATGATGATGCCCGTACCAAATTTTGTCAACATCGGTACAACCTGAGTTATGGTAAACTATCCTGGAGTACGTCAATGCCTGTGTTGCAGTTCATACGATCACTTAGGTGGTAACTGTACCAAAGCTAAATGTTTCAACTGCATGGAGATTGGACATATCGCTAATCAGTGCCTCAAACCTTGTCAGAAATGCAAAAGTGGGAGCTGCTGTAGAGCCAATTAGAACACCATGTATATCAGAGAGGCATAATGAAGAGTTCCTGGATCTTCCAATTCATTCTAGTAAAGATGGCACTTTTAAGCAAACTACACTTTGTAAAATCATAAAAAGTGTGCGAACAAATCAGTTAGAAATTAACCCCAAAATTCCAGATCTGCAGGAACAACTTTTCATGCAAATACTGATGGAACATCAGTTGAAATTACCAATAATGAATCTAAAATAACAACTGAACAGGTACACAATGAAATGCAAAAATATTCAACTGTTCTACAAGGAGAAACTGGAGAAGAAACAGAAAAGCAAGTAAGACAACTGAATGAACTTAATATGGAGACAAGATCATCAAAAAGGAAAGACGAATTAAATAAAAAAATTGAAGATAAACAAAAATAATTTAAAAAAAAAAGAAGTAATAAAGAATGTAAAGATGGAGACAACTGTGGATAATCAAATGAAAACTCTTCGGGCTCAGAAGAGTTTATGGATTATGAAGAGCCAATTCATGCTAATAAAGAGAAATCAAGAGATACAATTAAAGAAAATATAATGAAGTTTACTGATTCAAAGTTTTCTTAGTACAGTCATCATCTACATGAAAAGAAAATAACTAGCTTCCAAATCAAAAATGATAGTCATGAAATTGGAGTAATGGAAAGCAGTAATGTAAAAAACTGGAAAACAGTTTACAAGAAGCAGGTTATACAATTGCTTCTTCACAGATTGAAGACCTGATCGGGTTCATCCAAAATGATTTTTCCAAAAAGTGACATTTCAATAATCATAGCATCTCCTTTCTGCATTGCCTCATTAAATGTACGAGGATTCCATAGGCAAATTAAACTAGAAACTATATGGAAACTTATGCTACTCTATAATATCATGTTTTTGTTTCTCCAAGAAACATACTTCTGCAGATATGAAGATATAAAAAGTTTAACAGATAGATATCCACTTCTTTCTTATTGGAGCTTTGGAAGATTTAACAGGGCTGTAGTAGGAGTTCTTATTCTTGCTCCCCTCCTTGGGTCATTCTGTAATATCCAAAGGGATGCAGAAGGGAGAATCTTGACAATAGATTGGAAATACTGTAGATGTGTAATAAGGTTTATAAATGTTTATGCTCAATCCAATGGAACAGTTAGATGAAAATTCTTTCAGGAATTGGAGCTATATTTATATGGTGCCCACTACATCATAGCAATTGGAGACTGGAATTGTATTGAAAACTCCACAGTAGACAAAATAGGAGGACACCCCAGAAGTGGAAAAGTGGGATATGCACAGTTAAAAACATGTCTTGACAATGCTCAACTGGTAAACATATGGAGGATTCGTAATCTCCAGGCATATGCATACATGAATCAATACGAGTACCAATACCAAAGGTATTGGTACTCGTATTGATCGAATTTATATCTCTTCTTCCCTTATAAATAGGCTAATTCAGATAAAACATCTTAACATCAACATGTCAGATCATAATCCAGTCATACTTAAAAAACTTCCACTGCATGGAAAAAGTAGAGATCTCTTCTGGACCATGGAGACTTCCACCAAATTTTGCATTGGTCTTTTCATCTAAATTCCAGACCTTCTGTTTGAGTGGGATATGTGGTTAAAATTCAAACAAGCAGTAAAGCAGAATATGATGGAATGGGGAAACGAACAGGCTTTCCTCAAAAGGAAAAAGTTGAAAGATCTGTATAAATAGAGAAGCTGGTTCGTAACAAATCAACGCAATGGTATAGAATGTAGCAACATCATTAGAAACATTAATATAGAGATAGAACTAGAAAGGCAAAAACAAGTAGAAGAAAAAAATTTTAAGATAAGAATACAACAGCACTTAGCAGATAGCCCTTCAGCTGCATTCTTCGATAGACAATTTACAAAATTTTGCAAAGAAAGGACCATCACTCAAATCTGTGTTGGTGGTGAAAACATGTCCACCACTAATGACATCCTCGACTTTCAAAAACACTACAAAAATCTGTTTGAAGACAATGGTACTGTTGGAAATTATAACTCTTGGAACATTAATGACTTTCCTGTCCATATCCAAGATGGGCTTGACAGCCCCGTTACAGCATCTGAAGTTACCACAGCCTATAAAGAATGCCAGACAAGAAAATCTCCAGGGCCTGATGGTCTAGGGATAGAACTTTATCGTGAGGTCTGAGATTTTATTCTTCCCATTCTAGTTACACTATTTAATTCCTTTCTCTCATCAGAACACATACCAAGTGAATTTGTAGCAAGCCATATTGTTCTCATTCCTAAACCTAATAGAGATCACACCTTAATCAGCAGCTGGAGACCTATTTCTCTATCTAATACTGACTACAAGATATTTTTCCGCATTATCAATAACAGGCTATGAATGAAATATATAACTAAAAGCACACAGGTGTATGGAGTATCAGATCGAGCAGTAGAATTTAATCTATTTCTGCTACGTGATCTAATCCGCTTAGTAAACACGAAAAAGCAGTCAATGGCAGTGCTATCAGTAGACCTTAAGCATTCAATAATGTCCAGCATCCCTTTCTATTCCACATCCTCCAGCAAATTGGTGTAGATAAAAAAACTGCTATATGTTATCAAAGGAGCCTATGCGAATTCAACCACCCGCCTCCTAGTTAATGGGTTCCTTTCAGACCCATTAAAAATTCAAAAAGGAGTCAAGCAAGGTTGCCCTCTCAGTCCACTGCTCTTTACATTGGTTCTTGAACCTTTCTTACAACAAGTCAACAATACACATGCTGTGCAAGGAATAACAGTTCCTTCAACTAAAAAGTAAAATAAGGTCTTAGCATATGCCGATGATGTAGTCGGACCTTTGAAGGATAATGATTCCATATATATATATATTTTTTTTTTTTTTTTTTTGATATTTTGGAAAAATTCAGCAAAAGCAGCAGATTAATTATTAATGCAGACAAGACAAAATTAAAAGTTTATGGAATATGGGATCTTCGAGGCATTCCTTTTGGACTAATCCCTAAGAAAGAACCCCTCATTATACTTGGAATTCCCTTCTCCACTTACCCAATATTACCAGTCCAAGAACTTGGAAATGTTAGAAGACTTAAAATAGGGCCTCTCTCCTTTTCTTCTAAAGCCATAGTACTCAAAACCATAATCTTTCCTGCTCAGTTGTACATAATAAATATTACAGACATCACAGAAGCTGAAGAAAAGCAATTATGTAGTAAATCTGCAATTTTTTTTGGTCTAGCCGATAACAAGAAGTTAAAAAGGAATTTCTTCAACTATCAACGAAGCATGGATTTGGACTTCCATCTTAAAATTCTGCTGTTTAAGCAATACAGCTTCAAAAATCCGTGACATATTGCAAACTAATTACACATGTGCAGACCTTCTCTGATACCACTCGGGTTTTCATCTTCCCCTGTTTGGAGTTAATGATTATAAAGATCCAAAAGCTGATTGTTCCTGAATACTACAACACTCTGTGCTTAACTCTAAGACTGCTAAAACACTCTGGAATTGACATTCTTTCCATTAAAAAAAAGTAAAATTTGGTATAAAGAAATCTTTAATCTCTTTCACTGCAAAGTTCCACAGTTGGATACTAACAACAATATTTTGTTTCATAACTTGATGAAATTTCAAGGTACCCTATCAGGAAGGATCTTGCTTGGAGAATTGCATATGGTCGCCTTCCAGTCAATGCCATCAAATGGAGGTACTTTAACATCAGAGATCCAATCTGTGACATCTGTTACCAATTGGAAACAGTAGTGTTCCAAATACACAGAACATGCTCTGTGTATTTGGAACAGATTATGTAATGTGTTGGACATGCCACTAATTACAACAGAACAGGTTATTTTTTTACAATACCCACCACCTGTCAGCAATGGGAAGAGAATTTTGATTTTTAAAATTAATAGATTAAAATACTATTTATGGAAGGTTAGAAAAAAACATGGATTTGAAAACCAGCAATATGACATCCAAATGCTTTATAATATTGTATTGTGGAAATTTTATTGTTCAGTCAGAAGTTTTTTGTATTTAGAAAGAAGCATTCTAGGAGATATCAAAGTTATCACTAGATGGTGTAGACCACCCACATTATGCAATATTCACCAGGGGGAGATAAACTTCTGTCTGTTCTTGCTATGAGAGAATTTTTAAATAGCTCCATCCTCTTAATTCAATGTGGTCTTATAGTCAATTGCAGGATGACTGGAGAGCAATCCTCGGCAGAGAAGGCCAACTCAATGCTGTTAACCCAGTTGGGGCTAACCACCTGGGTACAGTCATCTTTGTGCTTTAGTTTCAATTGGTTTTTTGGTTGTTCATCTATATGAGATTGATGAAAAAAGGAAAACTGATAGCCTTTGGCTATATGATGATATAAAAGAGCTGAGGCCTTTTCTCTCTCTCTCTCTCTCTCACATGCTATTTATCTGTCCTTTTTTCTCCTAATACTATCAGGCTCTCTTGCACTCCCTATACTAACTACTCTAGGCCTATAATGAGCAACCCTTTACTTTTTCACCCCAATAAAGGTCGAAACATCAGGAAATTAAAGTAGTAATTCCTAGCGTGATTGTAGTCTCCATAATTTACCGAAATCATTATTATTATTTTGACACCTCCAGGGAGTCCAAAGACTCATCGAGGGAGAGTGTGCCGACAGCATCGAATGATTGGTCCCCTTCCAACTACTAACCGCGCTCAAACTTACTTAACTGAGCCATTAGTAGCAGAGGCTCTACCAATCGACCAACATTCGCCGGCACAAATCATATGCTAGTTAATTCACCAGCATATACAAAGCAGTGTTTATGTTATTATTTCAAATGGCGAATGGGTTACTCACAGTATTGCTTGATGTTTTTCTTATATTTCTACCATTAAAAAAACAGTTAATGAACTAAACAATGATTTGGTCTTTAAATATAAGGAAAGAATTTGTGGCAAATTTGTTCCACCAACCTTAAATTTGTCACTAAATAAAACTGTAAACAATAGCAGTATACAAAAGGAATGGTTCATTGAACAATTCACCAACTTCTACTCCAACCACATGTCCTATTTGGAACTGTGAAGAAAGCCATTTGAGTTGAAGCACTTCAGATGAATTACATTAAAAAGCATTGTCAACTGAAAGGATGTAGAGGAGACATTAATTTTTGCAAAAAAATATTTTGATGAGAATTGTCAGACAATGAGTCATTCAATAAAATTTCCTATTTGAAAAGTATGCATCAGCTGAAAAAAAATTCAGGAATTGAACGAGAGGTTGAGGATTGTTTTGTTGTTTTTCAGAAGAGTTTTGTGTCCTGCATCTTTACTCATGGATTGGCACAAGAATGGTTATAGATGTGAAAACCCGACACGAACATTAAGTTATTTTCAAACAAAACATATATATATATATATATAACTGTATATGCATCTCTTAAAGAAAATAGTGTATCGCTAATAAAACAAATTCTATAGATCCAAATACGCCTGCTCGTATGGTTATTAGTTAAATTTTATTCGCCATCACTCTCTGACAGTAGCTGCATTCTTTTATATGAGACTGGAATTAAATCACTTTAAGCACTTTGGCCATCCTGTTCATACTGCAATGGCAAAACATCTGCAGTAAAAGGAACTAAATTAGCACTAATTTCCAATAATTCTAAAGGTTGATTTTTTCTTTTTTACTATGAAATCAGTAATTAATCATTGAAAGCATGTTTTGACTAGATCTTTATGTAATTCTTCATATCGCACCATACATGACTTTAGTTCACGTTTAAACTGTTCAACTCGTTCAGTATTTGAATCATATGTAAGAAAATGACTTTGCAATTTTACTAGCCATTTGGAACTCTTCTTTAATTAATCCTAATTAAATGTGAATAGAATATCTTCATCATCACACTTTTCTTTTTCATTGAGATTCTCAAGGACAGCGTCTATTATTTTGTCATCACAGCCTTGTCAACCATCAATTCTTCAATATCTGCAGACGAAAAATCATCAAATCCTCTGCCAAATGCATGTGCTAATCTGATGATATTGGGATATTCAGTTGTATACAAAGGTACAGAGTTTTTGTTTCTCACACATTCTGGTCAAGTAGCTTTCCAGCATGCATTTAAAGTTGGTTTCAATTCTGATAATGCCAACTTAGCAAGTTTGATTCAATCCAAAATAGAAAATTTCTTCCTCACATCAATAACTGTCTGCAAATTATCCTTATCTAGTTTATTATTATTATTACCTGAGACCTCGTGGAGTCAAAGACTCATCTGGGAGGTCCTTTTATCACACACATAGCTCATCATACTGTGCTTTGAACACATTCAAACTCCCTGCAGACACCACACTCTCAGGCAAGGCATTCCAATCATTTACAACTCTGCATGAAAAAAACCTGCCTCTCACTGCCCTACTCACACCTTCTTTATACAGTTTCCAGGGATGCCTTCTGGTTCTCCCCCGATCTCCCACTATTTTCTGTAGAACTTCTCTAACATTGTTGAGAGTTTATTTTTCACTTGGTTAGGCTATAATAAGTTTAGTTTAATCCTTTATCCAAGTGTGAGCAAACAAAGTTTGTGCCTGAAAGTATCTTCAGGACTGGGGTAAGGTAGTGCAAACACGCAAACTTTGTTTGCTCACACTTGGATAAAGGATTAAATTAAACTTATTATAGTCTAACCAAGTGAAAAATAAACTCTCAACATCTTTCTCTAAATCCGTAGTAATTTAATAATAAGGTTGCACACCCTTTGGTAACTCCTATAGGTTAGGATGACCTCTCATTGCTTCTGCCTTTGTATCTCCACTACTGGGCCTGGCTCCCATTGACGAGACCTCAATAAAGGTCAAAACCTTTAGTAGTGGCCCTTGCCTTAATGCATAGCATTACACATATTAACAAGGAGATGTGCTTTGCATTATGGGAGATACTGAGATAGGAGTGATGAGAGCTTTCTCCACCTTTGCAACGAGTTGCCTGGTGTTGCACTACCTTACCCCAGTCCTGAAGATACTTTCAGGCGCAAACTTTGTTTGCTCACACTTGGATAAAGGATTAAACTAAACTTATTATTCTCTAGCATTGATCCTATAACAATCCCTTACCAACTTGTAGGTCTCTATCATATCTCTCCTGTCCACCACTCTGCAAATTGCATCTCCTCAATTTTTCCTCATACTCGACATTCCAGAGGTCAGAAACTACCTTAGTCAGTCACCTCGGGACTGTTTCCAACCAGGTGACCAAATCTGAGCACAATAGTCCATGTGTGGCCTAATCAAAGCCTTATACAACGGAACAAGAATCTCCCTACTTCTACACGTCAGTGTCCTCCGCATCATTCCCATAAACCTTTGTGTTGTCTTCACAATTTTGGCTATGTGTCCCCTAAATTTCAGATCCTTATCCACTATCACGCCCAGATCTCTTATTTCTTCCACCTCCAACAATGTATCCTCACCAAACATAAATTCTACATCCCATCTTTGTTTTCCAAATTTTAAAACCTTACATTTTGCAACATTGAACTCGCATCCTCATTTCCATGCCCAATCACTCAATTTATTCAAGTCTTCCTGCAAGGTCACACCATCCTCACTACTCTTCACGGTTCGTCCCAACTTTCTGGGAACAACTGAATATCTCCATCCAAATCTTCACCTGTATCATTAACATATAAGTTAAACAGTAATGGCCCTAAAACAGATCCCTGAGGCACTCTGCTAGTGACTTTCTTTTCCCTTGACATCGCTCCCCCATACACAACTTGTTGATACCTATCAGACAGCCAATCTCCAATTCAATGCACCAATCTAATATCCAACCCCATCCGCTCCAGTTTGACTATCAATTTATCATGAGGTACTTTATCAAAAGCCTTTGCGAAATCCAAGTATTTCACTGTGTATCCTTCTCCTCTGTCCAAGGAAGCAGTCACTTTATTGTAATAAGTAAGTAGATTACTAAAACATGATCTCCCTTTAGCAAATCCATGCTGTCCATCAAAGATGATACCATTCTTGTCAACCCAACTCTGGATCCTAGTTCTCACAAGCTTCTCCAACAACTTAACCACAACACCTGACACACAGATAGGCCTATAATTTAATGCTTGAGTTCGATCACCTCCTTTATGAAGTGGCACAATCTTGCACTCCTTAGGGACTTGACCGAGTGCAAGACTCATATTAAAAAAAATATGTCAAGACAGGTATCAACTCCCTAGCACATTCCTTTGGAATACATGGCGATATATTATCAAGTCCCACAGCCTTATTAACATCTAGTTTACTAGTTTACTCAACTCCCCATACACCTCTTGCTCACTTACAGTCAGTCTCTCCTCCCCATCATCTACTGCTCTCAATCTTTTGATGAAGTCACATTCACAAGATTGAAAGACCTGTATGAACTGTTCATTAAATATCTCCACCACACATTCCTCAACAGCTGTCTTTATACCATTTTCTCCAATCAATGTCATCCTTCCATAATCACTTTCTTTTGCTGGCTACATATCGAAAGAACTTAGGATTCTTTTTAGCTTCATTAGCTAACTGCTGTTCATACCTCTCTTTAGCTACCCTCACCAACCAAGTCACCCTTCTTGCCTGGTCTTTGTAGACCTCATGGAATTGGTTATTTCCACTTTGCTTATGCTGCCTCCACAATACCCACTTTCTCTGTATCGTATGCCTAATCTGTTTATTCATCCATCTCACACCTGCTTTATTTATCCTTCTCACCCTTGGAATCTATTTAAACATTGCATCTACTAGATAGTTTTTGAAAATCCCCCAAGCTGCATTGATCTCTTTTCCAGCTAACTCCTCATTCCATGTTACACCCACAAGCTGTCTCCTGAGCTCTTCGTAATCACCTCTCCTTATAGTTCCACATATACCCTTTTCTCACAGAGGTCCTCACACTGCTGGCAACCATCCAGGTAATCACCTCATGGTCACTCTCACCAATTGGTGGATCATTTGACACCTTATTTATAATTACATCCTCTGATGAGATAACCAAATCAAAGATCCTCAATCCTCCCATGCCCTCTGTTACATACTGTATGAGGTAGTTATCCCTCAAAAACTCAAGAAACTCATTTTCTTTACTTCCAGTTGCTATCTCATCATTCCAGTCTATATTGCCATAATTAAAATCACCCATAATGATCATCCTTTTCTTATTTGCTTGGCTAATTTGATTATACATTTCATTATCACCATCACCCACATTTCCTGGTCTATAACAACATCCAACCAGTATTTGATTCCATTCACCTCTATCTCACACCATACTGCCTCAAAACCACTGGATGTATTGTATCCAAAATGTATTGGAATGTTCTTCTTATGTAGTAAGTTTTGAAGGTAGCAGTGCGATCACACCCTGGTCTAGTGGTTGTATTAGATGATAGAAAATAAAATTCCATGTTCGGGTATTCTAACAAAGGATAGACAGTCACATTGTCTGTAACCAATAAAACTTTAAAGTCCAGATTATTTACAATCAAATATCATTTAACTTCTGGAACAAAACATTGATGGAACCATTCATTAAAAATTTCTTTTGTAACCCAACCTTTTTCATTTGCCTTCCTGGTAATTTTAACACTGGTAATGTGTTAAAATCCATGCCTTTCATTGCCCAGGTCTTAGGGATCGATTAATGAGTAAGTAATGGTTTTAATATATGAGCTTCGGAAGCATTCTGCAAAATAATAGCCACCAAGACTTTTTCTTGATTTCTACTTTGCATTTGTATCCTTTCTTTGGCATAGAGTAATCCCTAATATTTAAATCATCAAGGAGGTTCCCCAAAATTCAGGTTTAAATACATAAGAGGGTGGTCTGAAAAGTTCTCAGACTAACAATGAAAAAACAAATTTATAATTTAAATATTATTTTTATTTTTCAGTATAATCTCCCTTAAGACTAATACATTTATTCCAGCAATGCTCCAGTGCCATTATCCTGTCCCTTTAAGTGGTTCTCAGTAAGATCTGCAAAATACCCCTCTACAGCTGCTATCACCTCTTGATTACGCTGACCAGTGAGGAAGAGTTTTAGTTTTGAGAAGAGATAGAAGTCAGAGGGAGCCAAATCTGGGGAATATGCTGGATGTTCCAACACTTCATAGTGCAGATCCCTTCATTTTCCCATTGCCAAAACACCTTTGTGGGCAGATACAATGTCCTGATGAAAGATGATTTTTTTCTTCTGCAAACCGGGTCTTTTCTCATGAATTTTTTCATGTGGTCTGGTTAAAAGATCAGAATAATATTCCCCAGTTATTGTTTTATCCTTTTCAAGATAATTAATAAACAAAATGCCTTCATCATCATCAAATTCCTGCATGTACCCTCAAGGGGTGTACAGGATATGATAGTACTACATGAAAAATTTACATCATTACTAACTTCCTATCTACAATTTTCCTCCAGATCAGTCTGTTACTTGTCAAGACTCCAATATTATCAGATCTTATATTTCTGTCATCTAAGGCACTTTGTATTGTATCAATCCACCTATATCTTGGTCTTCCTCTGGGTCGTTTTCCTGCTAACCAGGCAGAAAACACTTGTTTTGCTAATCTTTCCTCTCCCATTCTGTTTAAGTGACCATACCACCTGAGATTAGCTCTGCTAACGCATTCTTGATGCTCACAATGTCAAGTTCTTTCCTAATATCTTTGTTTTTAATATGATATTGCCATTGATGCCATCTGTTCATGCCTCTAATCTTTCTCAGGATTCTGATATCTGCAGTCTCCAGTCTTTGGTCAAGTGTTTTACTTCTTACCCAGCTCTCAGATCAATAAGTTAAAACTGGTTTGAACTCTGTCTTATATACAGCTAATTTAGTATTCCGACTAATTCCTCTCTTATTCCATATGAATTTATTCAATTGACTTCCTACCATACCAACTTTATTGATTCTGTTGTCTATTTCCATATTTAATTTACCATCTTCACTAAAAATCGTGCCTAAGTAGCTGAAACAAATTACTTGTTCCATAGGTTCTCCATTCACAACACAGTTGACATTTTCAATGATTCTGCCTATTTTCATTGTCTTTGTCTTTTTATTGCTAACCTTCATACCATATCTATTACAACAGTTATTCAATTTAGTCAGGGAATCTTGCAGACTTGTAGCAAATTTATTGATAAGTATAACATCTGTAGAAAGTATTTTTCCTTGGGTATAATAAATGTTAAAAATACCAAGCAATTTTAAACCTGGTTTTACTCCATTTCCCAAGTAAGCAAACAAACAAACAAGTCAAGTTTCCACCTGCAAGTGATGCAAGTCTAGCTGATCCTACAGGTGGTGGAAGACCAAGCAACTCATGGTAAAGGTGGCATAAGCTCTGATCACTAATCTTAATATTTACCCTTAATGCCAAAACACATCTCCAAGAAGGGGATGCATGATGTTTTGTATTAAAGGCAAAGGGCCACTACCCAGACCGGTTTCGACCTTTATTGAGGTCTCATCAGTGGGAGCTAGGCTAGAAATACCAAGGTTTAGTAATACAGAGCTTATAAGTATTTTACTAGAACCAGTTGCCAAGGTCAAAATACTTTCTACATTTATATCTCCTCCAGAGATTTTTATTTAATAAGGTTAAAACACCTTAATGCAACTGGTTCTGGTAAAATACTTATAAGCTCTGTATTACTAAACCTTGGTATTTCTAGCCTAGCTCCCACTGATGAGACCTCAATAAAGGTCGAAACCGGTCTGGGTAGTGGCCCCTTGCCTTTAATACAAAACATCATGCATCCCCTTCTTGGAGATGTGTTTTGGCATTAAGGGTAAATATTAAGATTAGTGATCAGAGCTTATGCCACCTTTACCACGAGTTGCCTTGGTCTTGCACTACCTGTAGGATCAGCTAGACTTGCATCACTTGCAGGTGCAAACTTGATTTGTTTATCTGTTTGCTTACTTGGGAAATGGAGTAAAACTAGGTTTAAAATTGCTTGGTATTTTTAACAAGTATAACATCGTCCGCATAAAGCAGAGAGCTGACATTAACATCTCCAATTTTGATATCATGTTTAATACCACTTTCCTTCATAATGTGATCCATATAGATTATGAATAACAGTGGGGATAATGTGCATCTTTGTCTCACACCAGATTTAACATTAAACCCTTTTCCTGTACTTCCTTCAATTCTAACTGCTGACTTACAACTCAAATAAAGACTAAGTATTGCTTGATATAATGCCCCATTGACACCATATAACTGTAGCGTATTGAATAGCTTCTCTCTTGGCACCTTGTCATTTGCCTTTTCCAAATCGACAAAACTTAAATGCAGATCTTTGTTATATTCCCATGATTTCTCCACTAATTGTCGTATAGTGAAAATCTGATCCTGACAGCCTGTATTTGGCCTGAATACAGCTTTTCTTCCAGAATTCTTCTCAACTGTTTCTCAAGTATACTGGCATATATCTTACATGGAACATTCAGTAGGGAAATACCTCTGTAATTCTCACATTCAGTTTTATTTCCCTTTTTATATATGGGTACTATGAGAGCTCTACTCCAATCATCAGGAATTCGTCCCTCTGTCCAGGCTTTCTGAACTATGCAGTGCAGCCACTGTAAGACTTTTATACCACAATACTTCAGCATTTCTGGTCGAATATCATCTACTCCTGCTTCCTATCCACATTTCTAGCCTTTGATGGCTTTTTCTACTTCAAGTATGATATGTATTCCTGGCTGTATGCCTGTTGAGTGTTCTTTATCACTGTGCTGTCATCACTGCTTGTTTCATTTAGCAAATTTTCAAAGTAATCACTCCATACTTCAAGGATATCTTTTTTCTCCTGTTTTCATATTCCTTTTACAGCACTCTTTCCTCCATTTCAGAGCTTCTTCAACGACCTCCAGAATATTTTGACACCTTCTTTATATTTATTTTCTATGTTCTTCCCAAAGTATACTCATGACTTTTGTTTAGCTAGTTTTACACAGTGTTTAGCTTTCTTGCTTTTGTCTCTGTATTCTCTAAGAGCACAAGCTGACTTATTTGTCAGGAACTTTTGATATGCTTTCTTCTTTTCCTTCACTGCCTCTTTTACTTCCTGTGTCCACCATAGAGTTCTGATTTTTCTATCTTTGCAGACAACCTCACCACATGCCTCTCTGGCTAAATCAATCAGGGTTTTCTTCAAGGTTTGCCTCTGAATCTCCAAGGTTTGGTTAGTGTTCTCAAACTCTTTCATTTTTTCTTCAATAATTTTTGTGTATTTTAGTCTACAGTTCACATCTGAAAGCTGCTCAACTTTTATTCTCTTTAAAACTTTGTTACATGTTATTCTTTTCAATATGAAATTCAATTTTATCCTGCTCAAGACTAAATAGTGATCACTTCCAATTTCAAATCCTCTGTACACTCTGGTGTCCTGTATGTACCAAGGAGAAAATATCACCATCAGCAATAACATAGTCAATGAGACTTTTCTTATTTCTTGCGTCTTCTCTCCATGTGAATTTGTGCACATTTTTATGTTGGAACATGGTGTTAGTAATAACCAGTTTATGTCCTGAGCAGAAATCCAACAGGCATTTGCCATTATTATTAGCTTTGCTCTTTTCTCCAAATTTTCCCAATACATTTTGGTATTTCTGACAATCATTTCCTACTCTGCTATTTAGATCCCCAACAAGGACCAGCTTTTCCCTTTTCTTGTGTCAGCTGCTTTCTCTAAATCCTCAAAAATTCCTCCACTTCTACCTTAGTAGAACCTTATGTGGGACCATAGGCACAAATAAGTCTCGTTGTCCAGTTCCCCATTCTGATATTTGCACATAACACGCTACTTGAGACTGCCTGCCATTCAAGAAGATTCGCCTCATATTTAGTGTTGAATACTATGGCTACTCCTTCTTTTCCTTGATTGTCATTGCCTGAATATAACATTTTGTATTTATTGCTCAGAAAGATCTCACCAGATTTTGTCTATTTTTTTTCAGTCACCCCTATTATGTCGATCTGGTACTTATCTAATTCCTCAGCTTGCTGCATTTCTTTGCCATTCAGGCTTCTTATGTTGATAGTACCAATCTTTAACTCTGGTGATGTTGAGTTGTGGTGTTTTTCAGATTTGTTCCAGTAGCTGACTTTTCGCTGTTCACCCTGGTTCCCCTGTGAAAACAACGGGGGCCTTGTTTAAACAGGCAATGCCCCAGCCGGCATGAGATTTTGTCATGTTGTACCATCATTTTGTATTTTGGTTTAAGCCAATAATAATACAATTTGGTTGGCTAAATCCCAAATTTGCAGCCCGTCCTCGGTCGTTCAGTATCCAGGTAGATACCCAACAGGGTGCACCACGAGAAGGTGAGGATTGGACATTAGGTTCAGAAGCCCTGGTCGGTTCTCCCCATTCCTTTAAAGGCTACGTGGAGGTCTCCTCTCAGTTATACAGTTTTGACCCTTATGCACCCCACAAAATGCCTTTAGCATCCCAAATCACAGATGCCATGACCTTGCCTGCTGATGGAAACAACTTTGTCTTCTTTGGCGCTGAACAATTTGCTTCTGTCCACTGTTTTAACTGCTGTTAGGATTCTGGTGTGTTTTGGTGAATCCAAGTCTCATCCATAGTAATAATTCGACACACGAAATCAGTTTTATTCTTGTTTAAATGCTCCAAGCACTGTTCAGAGATTTTTGTGCGAGTGCATTTTTGATCTGCTGTGAGCAAGTGGGGCATCCATCTTGCACAATGCTTTTTCATTTGCAATTCTTCATGCAAAATATATCCTACACTTTCTTTTGAAATGTCAATAGTATCAGCAATTTCACTCACTTTGACTCGACGGCTATCCAATACCATATCGTACACTTAATCAATGATTTCTGGTGTTGTTACACTTTTTGGACGTCCTTCACATGGATGTGAAGATGTGATGATGACGTCCTTCAAGGCTGGTATGGCCACATTTAAACCTGGCAGCTTATTTCTTAATTGTTGAAAATGAAAGAGAAGTGTGCCCATAAACTTTTATGAACTTCGAATGAATTTCTTTTGGTGTTAAACCTTCTTTTACAAATAATTTTATAACTGCACGATACTCAATTTTATCCATTTCAAGGGATACTGACAACAGTTTTGCTTCAGACAGCTGTATAAAACAAACTACTTGATAGAATGACTTGCAGTTTCACATGGATACTTATGACAGATGTACCAACTTAGGAAAAAATAATCATGCCAATAGTGTTGCCATCTATGGTTGAGCCCAAGAACTTTTCAGACCCCCTCGTATGTACTGTACTAGGAAATGATGATTATAAACCGATGAGATCAGCTAACTCACCTTTAACTGAAAAAGACCACATAAAGATTCCTTTCGAAAGGAATATTAATGTTTTATAATATTTATTTGTCACCATTCATAGTCCTTTGCATATTTTGTCATGTTATCATCATCTCAGACCTAACAGCCTCATACTACTACTGGAGATTTCTACTCAGGCCGGATTCAGTTCTTTTGCAGTGATTAGTAATCTTCCTTTAACCTTCCTGTCTGTCTTTCCTGAATAAACAAACCTGTCATTTCCTATTCGTGTAACAATATCCTGTCTTCTAGTTTCACTAATGCCTGTAATTTTAATTCTTGAGCTCATTATATCTGCGAGTGCTAAGAGCTCCTTGCCTTTATTCCTGGTGCTTCTTGTACTAGTTGTACAGCCAACTGATGGACTGAACAGTTGAATCTTGAATTCTGCTCCCTATTTTCTTTATTTTCTGCTCCCCAGTCGACACTTTTTTTTCCTTAACAGAATGAGTCCTGCATTTCTCAGGGCCATCCATGACAAGTTATCATTTTCTCTCTCTGTCTTTCTCATTACACTCAAAATTTGAACTAATTTGTTTAATGTACACATCCATGGTTTCATGCAACCAACTAGACATATCTAATTTCCGAGAGAGTTCATATTTTACTCAGAAAAGTTACGACTTACTCTTAAAAAGAATGGTGGATTTGTTTTGATATATGAAGATGTGACTTTGAGAATAGGAATGAAACTTGGAAAAGGAAACAAGGTAGGGGAAGGGAGGTTAGGGAGGACAGTGTAAGGAGAATGGATTCTGAAAGCAGTAATGAATTCGTATATGGGGATGGTCGGCATAGGAATGGAACTGCCTGGAATACAGGGGATAGTTGAGTTTGGGGAGTAGAATAAAGGTTACGAGTGAGTGTGGAAAAGTCGCAAGTGAGGGGATTGCCCGAGTAGGACTGATTATAGACATAGTGAATTATGTTTTGTTTACAAATTCCAGGAGTATCAGAAATTATTTCTGATGAAATTTGTTCATTGAATAGTACAGGTTTAGTACGGTGTGAGAATGAGATATTTGGTTGGTTGTTGCTACAAGCCAGGAAATTTGGAAAGTAGAAACAATGAAATGTAAGACAACTTGGCATTGTTAGCAAGTGAAGGGCAATCGTTATCAGTGATTTCAATTATGGCATGAATGGAATGAAAAGATAGGGTCAAGGAATAACAAGAATGAATTTCTTGAATTCTTAAGGGACAGCGATCTTAGGGAATATGTCATGGAGGGAACATGAGGGTTTGAGAGTCTTAGATCTGGTTGTCATCAGAATATGTGGTTGTGTCATCTCTCCCCATTTGGTGAGAGTGACTGTGAAGTGATACTTGGGTTCTAGCCAGTTATAAGAGAACATCTGTGGAGAAAGGATGTGTACAAAAGCAAGCGTAGGAAACAACCTGAAGATGTAACATGGAAAGAGGAGTTGAGTGGAAAGGAAATATGCTGCTTGGGCATTGATCAAGAGCTATTTAATGGCAGCAGTGTTTGAGTGCATTCCAAGGGTGAAAAGGCTAAATAAGGTAGAAGTAAATTTAATGAATTGAAGAGATTAAAAATAAAATCTTGAAAAAGAAGGCAGCACTGTGAAAGAAACATAAGATGAATGTTGGTAATAATCAGTTGCATGAAGAATTGAGGAAAGTGACTTGATTGGTAAGGACAACAAAAGTGCAGTATGAGCAGAAATTAGCCAATCACTAAGAAATCCTAGTGGATTATTTTGATAGGTGGCAAGGAAGAATGAATGACTATGGGAGAATGGTGTTAGTTGATGACACTGACAAATTGGTAACTGACGCAAAGGATATTTGAAGTATTCAATTAACAGTTTATCAGTGTATTTCATCCTTGAAGTCAACATTATGAGATGGAGGTATGATGGAGTACAGAGTCATTGGAATGAGCAGGAGGTATATGAGGAATTAAGTAACTTTGATATTGATAAGGAAGCAGGACTTGATGTTATATCGGTGTGTATCTTGAAGGAATGCACTAGGGAATTAATGGCATCTTTGACATACCTGTATATGACAGGGCTAATTCTAAAGGAAGAGAAAATGGTAAAAATTGTTCTAGTTTGGGGGGGGGGGATAAGATGAAGGCTATGAATTATAGGCCAGTCTTTGTGTCCGGAGTTGGTGTTAGAGAGCTTGATGAGAACTAGGATTCAGAAATGGGTTGATAAAAGCATGCCTCCCCTTTACAAAATCATGCTGTTCTTTATGATGGTCAGCAAGGATTTGTTAGCAGGAGGTCGTGCTTTAGCAATCCGCTTACATGTTATAACAAAGTGACAAATTTCCTGGATAAGAGAGATGCATATACAGTAGTATACTTGGATTTTTCAAAGACTTATATGTTTGTGCCACAGAAAAAAAATAAATAAAAAATCCAATTACATAAAATATCATGTCATTCGATGAAGTCAGATGTGTAAGGAATTATAAGGACTTTTCAAATTAACATAAGTTGGCTGAGCTCATATGGAGGTGGCAGAGTTTTCCTGGAAATGTAAGATTTTTATCGCTTAAAACAGGAAAACAAAAAAAAAAACGAGAACACACACACAATTAACAGGTATAATATCTTGACCTCAGCTGTAGTTACTTTTGCCATGATTACAAAACAGTAATCCAGCTCTGACCTTCATAATGTATTCATTCTTGTGTTCAGAAACACTCAATATTATAACTGATTCAAACTCTAAACATACATAGACCCTTGTTCACTATGATTAAGTTGGAATATCATAGTTATGTTATCAGCCACTCTTTCAGATTAAACTAGTGAATCAGTAACCTATCTTACTTTCTTCAGAAATAATTAACTATCTCTTAAATCAGATACACAGTATTCAGTTACATCATAGTTATCTTTCCTTCTTAATTTCTGAGGAAAGTGAACATGCACACATTTTAGATCATGATATGTTCCCAAATTATTGTTATGTAGTGGCATGTCTTAGGATATATCTTTCAGGATTGCTTACTCTGCAATAGTTGCTAATGCTATCTCCATTTACTATTCCTCCTTATTGCTTTTTTTTTTTTTAATTGGAACTCATATTGGTATTATTAGTGTGTACATATCCTACATTTTCATTCCAACGTGTCATCATTTTTGACATGAAAGGTGAAATAAGTTTGCCTATTTTCCTTCTGCACATTCATGTAAATATTCTCTCACAAATTTTAGTACTGCTGCACTCTTAAATGAAAAATTTTATTTGCTGTAAAAACAAACCTGATTAATTAGCATAATTCTTAAGGAGAAGGATAAAGATTGTCTTCTAGTGAGCAGTTGTTGTTTTAAAGTTTTCGCCTTCAGTATGTAATTCAAATGAATAAAATTCGATGTCTGTAAAAAAAAAAAAATAAATAAAAGTATTTAGGTGCATGCAGAAATGTTAGGATTATCTTGATCATTTTAAAAATAAGTGTTTGCTTTGCTGCCTTGTGATTGTACTTTGAATAAGTCAGGAAATCTTTTTTCAGGATCCTCTCATTTCATAATGATTGCTGGAATTCAAGCTTCTGAAGTTCTAAACAATCAAATTTTAGAGGCCTAAAAATTTATTCAGCATTTATCATTCTGAAGTTCTAATTCGTTATTCCAAAAATGAATGAAGCATTGATATATAAAAGTGAGATACATTGATATACAAATTTCTGGGAGAAAAAAAAACACTTGCCCATGACAGAGATGACTAACTCGGGAACTAGTTATAAAAAGGCTTACAAAAAGTTCCTCTAGTTGGCGAGTAGAATCACTTATGACACTATTTCTTTGGGCCATTTATTTATTTCGTGTGTGAACTACAGAAAATGTAAGATCATACATAAAAATGATAGACATTAAAAGAATACATATTAAAAATATACATTGAGACAAAAATGCCACTTGCATAAAATATTACACAAAAACATAAAATGTCAAATTTTACTCATACAGTGATTAATATAGTTTAAAGCTGTTTCCTTACACTGCATTAAATCTTTTCAGGTACATATATTATTAATCTCTATTAGGCAGCAGCAGAAGATGGTCCATGGTTTATGTTTCACCACACGAGCAGCTGTCATTGTCTGTGTAGCCCCATCTGGCCATATTCTGCTTTGATCTGCCCATTCCAGAATGAAGTCTATTCAATGTCTTCCATCTTTGCCAGTCTAGATGTAAGCCATATGGAAGAGATTCATTTAAGTTCAGGGCCTCTGGAGGTTGTTCTTGCCACATTGCTGACCTTGTGGCATTTATGGAATCAATCAGTGGTTCCACTGAGTGAATAAAACTTTTCCTTGAGTTTAGCCTCCTATTTACTTCAGCATGTCCATACAAAGGATGCTGTTCATTATTTAGTTCTTGTTTCTGCTCATATCTACTCTGTGTAGTCCTTCTGATGTGAGGAGGTGCAATCCCAGACAGTGAGTATAGATGGTCAATTTTTGTAGGCTTAAGGCAGCTGGTAATGTGCCGACAAATTTCATTAAGAATCTTCTCAATAATTTTGACATGTGATGATCTTTCCCAAACAGGGCTAGCATACTCGGCTGTCTAAAAGCAAAGTGCCAGTGCAGAGGTGTGCAGTACTTGTGGACTTGCACCCCACTGAGATTATGTTAATCAGCGCAGGATATTATTACATGTTTGAATTTTAGCTGCTGTCTTCTCTATGTGTCACTTATAATTTAAAGTCCTATCTACTCTTAACACTTAGGTAAGTTGGATTTCGATAATTGACCAATTTTGTGCCATTCCATTCTATATTCAACTCTCTCCTTGCCTCCCTATTATTGAGATGGGAAAAGACACATTTGAGTTTTACTGGGATTTGGTTTCAGTTGGTTTTCCTTATAGTAAACTGTAAGGGTTTCTAGCTCTTGTGTGACTGCTTCTCAATGTCATCAAAGGATTTTGCTTGATTAGCTTTTGCTCGGTCATCTGCATATAAGAAGGTTCTTGAGTGTGGGTTTATAGGTTGGTCGTTTGTATATATATTGACGAGGAGAGAGCAAACTTCCCTGAGATAGACCATTTTTCTGGATATGCCATCTGCTCTTTTTTCCTTGAAAATCAACAAAGAATCTCCTGCTGAATAGCAGCGATCTGAACACCACCACTAACCGATAACTGTTTGTCATGCTTTAAATTTTGACTATAAGATTTAGTGTGTCATATGCTGCTGTCAAATCTATAAATACAGCTCCTGTTGCTAACCCCCTTTCAAAGCCATCCTCAATAAACTGTGACAAGTATTAAACTTTACAAAGTAATACCTAGCCTGAAACCAGGTAAACCTGCTGAGCATCCAAAAAGCTACAGGCCTATAGCTCTCCTGTGCACAATGCTGAAACTGTATGAGAGGCTAATCTTGAACAGACTAAGCCCAGAAATAGACAAAGTGTTGATAAAAGAACATCATGCACTTGACTCTATTTTTGGGCTTAGTCTGTTTCAAGATTAATCTCTCTTACTGCTTAAGCGTTGTGCATAGGAGAGCTATAGGCCTGTAGCTTTTTGGATCCTCAGCAGGTTTACCTGATTTCAGGATAGGTATTACTCTCATTTGCTTCCATTGTAGTAAATTTCCAACAAAAGTTGAAAAATTCTAACAACCACTCCTTTGCCTTTTCTCCCAGATTTCTTAGTATCTCATTTCTGATATCATCTATACCACTTCCTGGTTTTAAGACTTTTAGGGCATTTTCTAGGTCCTCTTTAGTAAATGGTGCTTTGAAGAGATTATTTTCTGAAACCCTAACTTTTTTAATATAATCTTTAGGCATTTTAACTTTGGTACTCGGTTTACCATTCAGAGATAGCTGAGTTGCAATTTGATTTGCATTTATATTAACTTCGGTTGCTGCTGTTGTGGGGTCACCAGATAATTTTTTGAGTAAGAGCCAGGCTTTCATGCTACTGTGTTTAATATCTAAGTTTTTAATTTTCTGTGCCTATTGTTGACTTCTTTTTTCAGACAGCGTTGCTATAAGTTCCTCTCCTGCGTCAATTGTTTCTGATGAAAATGGATCTTTATCATATAGGTCACAATATCTTTCATATATTTCCATGTTGTGTTCTGTAAAACCTGGAATATAACATATTCTACAACCTCTTGAGATGTGCCTGCTACCAGACCGTCTAATAGCTTTGATGAACTTTCCATAATTTTCTGGTGTGGGTGAAATGTTGGACAAGTTTATGTCTAATTCTCTGGAGAACTGTTCCCAATTAGTTTTTTTTAAAATTAAAGCATCTTTTAAATGGGATCTCCTTAAGTCAGACTGGTGGGAAAACTTGAAGCATTATTGGTCTATGTTGTGAACTTGGGATTGATGCAAGTACCTGTTTAGTGCGCAGATTAGCAATTCTATTACTAACAAATCCAAGGTCTGGGTTATATCCTCTTTTCCATCTTCCACTGTTAAATGATGATGGCTGTTTAGGATCATGTATACGACTCATTTGATTACGTTCAGCCCACTGTTCGACTAACTCTCCATCCTGATTTGTTTCACTATAATCCCACTGTATACTATGACTGTTAAAGTAGTCTGTAATAATAGCAGGTTTCCTTTGTGTCAAATATGGGAAATTTCAAAAGCAAAGGTTATACTAGGTGGTTTATATACTGAGAAAACACTGATGTTATCCAGATCAATTCCAAGGATTTCTATGTTATTTTGACTTGTGGTTAGGCATCCTGTAACCTGAATCTCCTACCGAGTGAAGATAGCACTTCCATATTTTTCATGTGGTATTTCTTTAATGAGCGTCATTCCAGCAATTTTAGGTCTGGCTTGTTGAGGTCCTTTGTGTGTCTCCTGTAGACATGAAATATCACATTTTTGCAATAAGATCTTCTTTTACAGAGGAGAGGCCCTTTATATTTTGTGTGATGATTGTCAGGGTCAGTTCCCATAAGGGCCATTGAGTTTTGGTTGTATCTGTTATAAAGAGGATGCTAGTAGCACTATAGAACTGTAGAAACCTATAGAAGGGCCGGCCTGGCTCGCCGAGTGGTTAGCATATCTGCTTCCCAGCCAACAGGCTGTGGGTTCGAATCCCACGTAGGCATGGATGTTTGTTATGTCCTCTCCCAATATGGACTGGATCACCATGGGAGCAGTAGACCCAAAACCTCCCACAATGGGAGAGGCCTTCACTCGGTAGTGGGTAGAAAAAATGGGCTAAAATTTATTTTTATTTTTTTTTATTTACTGTAGATCGCTGTTCGGTTTCAAATGTATGGGACTCAGCTTTCCGAGTAATGGGTTTTATCATTTTGTCCAACAAACAAACTACATACTTGAAAAACAAACTTCTACTGGTGGTAGAAGTTTGAACCTATTTTGATATCTTTTTTTTTTTTTTGATTTGTGATGTTGCTTTTATCTGGTTAAAAGCTTTCCAAGCAGCCTTTTTTTGAATCTATTTATTTCATCTGCTATATCATTGTCCATTTTGATTGATCTGATCCTGTGGCTTCCTCTCTTTGAGAGGGTTGTAGCTGATTACTAGGGAGATAGTGACGCAAGGGGGTTCCCGTTGACTTCCTTGCTGTATTTTTATGACTGTAGCCTGTGTGTTCATGGGTCCGGTTTGCCTGTTTGCAGAATGAAAAACCCCAGATAAACTGGCAGAAAAAACCCTGCTGTCCATGCTCAAGACCGGCTAACTTGGCTATGGCTGAGGAAGATCCTAAAGCTCCTCACGTCATCAACGGGAATCGGACCTAGGACACTCCTTCCCCAGGCATATGGTTGCGGAGCACAAAGCCACTAGGCTAACCGCGTGAATCCATTTTGAATGCTTGTGCTAAATAGAGGTATCTCTCCACTCTGATTTTATTTTGCAATTTGATTTTGATGGTCAGACAGTATTTGTTTTTCAACCACTTTGTCTCATCAGGGGGGTATTTGTAATCTTGCAATTCTACAATGCAAATTATTTCATTCAACATTATTTCTAGTCAGCTGGTTGATGAGATATCAGAATCACATCATTGTCAAACAGGAGTATTTTCAGATTCTCTTCATCTACATTTAAACCTCTATAGTTGCTGTAAAAAAATTGGGAGAGATCATATCTCCTGGTCTTACTCCTCTCCTGAAAGTTATTTCAAGGGGTTTATTAAAAAAAAAAAAGAGTAAGGAAGATTTTCCTGTTTCTGTATATATTTTGAATTAATCCAGTGTGTGGTTGGTTGCTCTGATCTTTTAGTGCCTGGAAATGCATTATGTTCTACTGTGTCTGCTTTTTTTGAAAGCAGTAAATAGCAGACAAAGGGGAAGATGATATATTATTATTATCTCAAGATCCATGGAGTCAAAGACTCATCTAGGAGGTCCTTTTGTCATACACACACAGCTCATCATACCATGCCTTAAACACACTCAAATTTTCTGCAGACACCACACTCTCAGGCAGACATTCCAATCATTCACAACTCTGCATGAAAAAAAAACCTACTTCTCACTCTCCCGCCCACACCCTCCTTATACAGCTTGCAGAGATGACCTCTGATCTCTATCTACCCTATGTTCATGTATAGCAAGTCCCTCTCCAACATTGGAGAGGTGTTACAGAAAACAATCCCTTACTAACTTTAATAAATTTAGTTTAATCCTTTATCCAAGTGTGAGCAAACAAAGTTTATATCTGAAAGTATCTTCAGGATTGGGGTAAGGTGGTACAACACCGGGTAACTCGTTGCAAAGGTGGAGCAAGCTAACATCACTCTTATCTCAGTATCTCCCATAATGCAAAACACATCTCCTTGCAGATATGTATAATGTTATGCATTAAGGGAAGGGCCACTACCCAGACTAGGTCGAAATAAAGGTTGAAATTAGTCTGTGTACTCGGCAATCATCTGTGTAACTTGTAACCAATGCAATAAAATAAAATAAAATAAAATGAAAACTTTATTTCCACTGTTCCTTGACTGGTGAAAACAGGAAGAAAATCTTTGTGCACCGAATGAAAAAATATGTTTTGCAAATTATGTTATACTCTCAGCTGCTTTTTGTATCTGTGTGTGTGGGGGGGGGCTTTTTTTTTTTGAATAATTAGAATATCAGCTGTTTACCATTCCTTAAACAACTAATAAGGCTCTGAAGGAAACAAAATAGTAGCTAGAATAATCAAATTACTAAGAAACAGCCTAATGTTGAAGTATATTTCAACAGAGAGACAGACAGTATTATTATTTTGTTCTAATTTTTGGTTTATTTTTTGAGATGGTAATATTAAGTAATAGATTTAGGATATAATACTGAAATAAGTAGTCCTCACTGCTACGTCGATTTGTCATAAAAAAAATAGGCATTTTCTTATGGCATGCATATAAAAGTTTTTTTTTTCCTATCATCACACACGAGATCTCAACACCTAGTGGCACAAAAGTATCACTTAGAGAAAAGGGAATTTGCTGATATCTTTCATGAAGAGCTATGGATTGTAATCATTGGTAAACAGTATAGTGAAGGCTGTTCCAAAGATGAGAGGTATATGGAATGGAGGAGTATCCTCAATTCAGTGTACTAAACTTTCCATGGCATGTGTCCAAAGACAGGTAAAGTTCACAAGAAGATCTGCTGTGGACCGAGAATATTTTGCATGCATATAAAAGTTTATTTATCATCACACACGAGAGAGAGAGAGATCAAGACCTGTGGACAAAGGTGTCACTTAAAGAGAAGGGAATTTGCTGATGTCTTTCATGAAGAGCTACAGGTTGTAATCATTGGTAAACAGTATAGTGAAGGCTGTTCCAAAGAAGAAAGATATATATGGAATGGAGAAGTATTCAATTCAGTATACTAAACTCTTTCATGGCATGTGTCCGAAGACAGGTAAGGTTTACAAGAAGATCTGCTTTGGAGCGAGAATGGCTGAATGCATATTTGTAATCATAAATAAAAGTAGTTGGTGAATCTTCTAGTAGTGAAACAACTGATTATTGATAGCCTTTGCTATTATTTTCGAAAGTACTGAAGTAAATGCAATAATTTTATGGATGACTATTTTTTTTTTTTTGAGGCAGGGTAGGCCTGCTGATTTGTTTTAATTCCTAAACAGATCTTCAAAGTTTGAGACATTCCTGACCTGAATTACTTCCCAGTAATTCAGGTCAGGAATTTTTTCTAATCATTGTAAGAATTTTATTTGTTAATTAATCATTATTTGTTCTGTATTCTTGAAAAGCAGAAATAAAATAATATGGTCTAGACCAGCGTTTCCCAAACTTTTCCTATGACAGAACACTTCACAAATCCTAAAATTCAAGCTTAGCTGATGACAATCACAGAGGCATTAGAGCAAGAACACAACAGATAAATATGATACTAACTCGTGATCCTAAACATAACTTGTATTCTGATATGATATGTAGTGGTGGGAGTCTCAAGGAAATTCTGTTTGTGTATGCATTCCAAAATTTAACTAACTTATGAACTGGTTTAAAGGGAGGGATCAGAAAAAGTTCTAGTTGGAAACTAGAATCAAATTTATAATTGTTTTTCTTCTTCAGAAACCTTGCTTCAATACTGTACAGGTATCATCTGCAGTAATATGTTTAGATTTTTGTATTTCTATGGGGATACAAAGTCCAACTCTGCCTCCCTGTGGTGCACCCTGAGGTGTTGGGAATCCTAGACATTATTGGACCTGGGCCCAGTACCATTAACAGAGCTCTGGTGAACTTCAGAACCATAGTCAGGAGAAGTGTATATCTGACTACAGCAAAGATGCCACCACTGCAACAACAGAAACAGCCCTGAGTCCTGCGCAACCCACACTTGCCTTTCTACAGTGGCAGTAAGGCACTGAGTGTGGCCAGGGGTGCTAAGAATCTCGCAGGTGAAGGCAGGCCACCTATTAGATATTTGAAAATGGCAATTGGTACCCTCAATACTCGAACTTTGGCAAGAGACTACAGAATAGATTTATTCATCAAAGAACTAACCAATATCAACTTAGATATCCTCCTAGTGAATGAAACAAAAAGATTAAAAGAACTGATGCCAAGATGGTACAATCTGCTCACAGATACTCCTGGGAGCATCCTCAAACAGTGGTAAACAAGGCAGAATGGGCTTAATTGTTAAATCTAAGCTCACCAAGTCAATCCTTTCTTGTATATCTGAAAGAATAGGTGTGTGGTTCCTAATTGGAATAGAGAACAATATAACAAAATTAAGGCACTTGGGTTTCGCTATGCTCCAACATCCATAGCTGATAATCAAGAAATAGAAAAAAATTTTCACATGAATCTTGAACAGGTATTAATTGCAAATCAACATTCATTGATGTGGAGACTTTAATGCCAAAATAGGATGCACAATACAAAACAAAAAGTTTATAGATCCAAACGGCATGGGAGAGAGAAATAGAAGAGGAGAGAGATTAGCCAAATTCAATGCAGCTGAACAACTCTTTATTATGAGCACTTTTTTTAACAAATGCTCAGTCAGAAGATGGACTTGGCAATCACTGAATGGAGACATAAAAAATGAAATTGACTATATTTTAACAGATTGTAAATGGCTGGTACAATAGGGGAAACATATTTCAACATAGACTCTGACCACAGACTCCTCAGAGCCATTATAAGAATAGACCACAAAAAAAAGAACATATCAGGGCAAAATCAAACCATAAAACATAGCCCAAACAAATAGACATCACAAGTTCAGCGTACATGGAGACTGAATGGACTATTAAGAACTGCTACATAAATGATGACTATACTGCATTTATTAATAAATTCAATGAATGCAAGAAAAAAATCAGAAATTACTGTGAAACAAAAGGAAAGAGAATGACTCTCACCTCAAACCATGGAGCTACTGAAAAAGAGAAAAGAATTAAAGAAATCTCAAAGAAATTTTCTACAATACAAAAATATCTGTAAGTTACTAAGGAAAAGAATTCCAGAACACTACAAAGCTTTCAGGATACAAAAATAAGAGAAGCAGCACAGGCAAAAACCAGCCTTAAAAAAAATAGAGAAAGACTTAAATTTTAAACATCAGTCCCATCTGCTCTACAGGATCAAAATGGAGAAAAACATACTAACAGAAAAAAAGATAGAAGAAATTGTGCAGAATTTTTATTATGACCTTTATGCAACTAAATACCAAGTCTCAGAATCTCTCATTCCAAAACCAAGCAATATACCAGAATTACTTCCAGAAGAAATATAACATGCCTTTAAAAAAATGAATAAAGATAGCGCCTCAGGACTTCATCATGTTAAGCCTGAAGAAATCCAACAAAATGGACCAACTATGTTCAAAGCCTTGGCTACTAGATTCACGTGGTGGTACTTCAAAGAAGGAAAGATTCCAGGGGAATGGAAGCCCTCAAAAACCATACTTATATTCAAAAAAGGGAACAAAGAAGACATAAAAAATTATCATCCAATCTGTTTACTCTCTCACATATATAAAATCATGAATCTGAATGCTGAACAGAATCCAAAACATATTTGAAGGTCATTTCACAAAGGCATTAGTTGATTTTTTTATTTTATTTATTTATTTATGCAGAGAATACCGAATCCTTTCATGTTTCCTCTTTATTGATTTTAAAAAAGCATTTGATACCATACAACACAATGCCGTCATCTGTGCCTTACTTGAAATAAATGTGGATCATACTTACATTCACATAATAAAAGAAACTAACAAAAATCAGACCACATAAATAACCCTATTTGATCAACTTATAAATATAAAGAGAGGGGTCTGCCAGGGTGATGTGATCTCTCCAAATCTATTTACCTGCACTTTAGAATATATTCTGAGAAAAACAGACCTAAATGGAGGAATAAGCATAGATGGTGAAAAACTACAAATCCTTATGTTTGCCGACTAATATTACTAATATCTCAAAATTCAAAAGATCTGGAAGAAATTGGTGAAAAAGTATACATGAATAGCAGTGAAATAGGCTTAGAAATGAAGCTAGATAAAAAAAAAAAAAAATGAATGAAAAACATCTACACAAGTGACAGTCACCTATGTATTAATAACATCCCTATAAGAGTTGACTCTTACAATTACTTAAGACAAACAATGAAAATGAATAACGATTTATCTGAAGAATTAGCAAAAAGAAAGCCTCATGGCTGTCATTCAGCAGACTAAAAGACACACTTATTGATCCAAATCTTGACATCTCTGCGAAGGCAAAACTATTTGATATAACATTCTTCCATCACTCGCATACGGATCAGAAACATGGAACACAACAATACAAGAAGAGACTCAGGATAACTTAGCATGCAATAGAACATGGGATTTGTAACATCAACAAAATGGAATATGTTAGAAATATGGAACTAAGAGATCAGGTGTAAAAGATGCAAGTGCAGTATATGAAAGCAAGATAGTATTTGTAACATCAGCAAAATGAAACATGTTAGAAATATGAAACTAAGAGATCAGGTGTAAAAGATGTGGCAACTGCAGTAATGAAAGCAAGATAGGATTTTTAACATCAGCAAAATGAAACATGTTAGAAATATGAAACTAAGAGATCAGGTGTAAAAGATGTGGCAACTGCAGTATATGAAAGCAAGATGAGATGGGCAGGCCACATAGCCAGACTCAGGGATAACAGATGGACATATAGATACTTGATTGGCAACAAAGAATAAAGGGAAAACCAAGAAGCCCACCTACAAGATGGGAAGACCCATTAATGAAATCTATGGGTATAACATGAGAGAGAGAGAGAGGGGTGATCAAAATTGTTGGAGGCATCTTTGTGACCTGCAGTCATGGAGAAATCCTGAATGAAACACAGGCCCATCAAGGTAATTTGTATGGATAAAGTTAAATAATTAGTGAATTGAATTAGGAAATTGGCTGTCCCTTAGTTATTTATGGAAGGATAGTATATTCCTGGAGAAGAAAGTCATGCGACTTTCATCAGTAATGACCCTGAAACAGGAGTCTGTTTCGGGACCATTATTAAGAGGTTTAAATTGGAATATTCAGCAGTTTGGATATGCCAAAAAAGTTAGGGGAAACTGTGAGAAATGAAACTGATGTGAATAGCTCTTCCATGAAGATTTGAATAGAATTTGTGCATATGTTTCATTGTTGCAAAGTTTAAGGTTGTGAACTGGGGAAATGGAATACGGTGCATTCCATTAGTAGTGATCTGTTGAAGAAGACAAGTGGATCTGTGTGAGATGGTAGACAAGGATCGAAAGTTTAAGGCACATATGAGAACTGTGAGGAAAACAATAATTATGGGCAATAGTTGATAAGTAGAAATAAAGAGGCTTTACTGTACAAAGCTTTGATCAGGATACATATAGGTTATGTACAGATTTAGTGATTTGTGTTTGAGAAGTTGAGGACATTTTGGAAAGGATCCAGAGAAGTCTGGAATGCTGGACAGGAAGAAAAATTAAGGGGATGTCACCTGCCGAAGTTGATGAATAGGAGGAGGAATGATATAAGTTATTGATAGTGATTTGTACCAAATTAATGCTGAAGAGATTTTTTTGTTAGGTTGAGGAGACCGGACAGAACATGAGAACATCTGTGGAAATTGTATAAGGATACATTTGCAAGAGAGTGAAGAACTAGTTTTTTTGGTTGCTCAGTGATGAAATGCATTGCCTAAGAGTGTGACAATATTTGTGAGGACTTCTTGTAATCAATTGACTGATTCCATAGGACATTTATCTCTAATCCAACAACCATTTATAATTCAGAATTTGTACATTAAATGAACAGACATCTGGGTTCAAATATGCTCATCTTTGTAAATGTCAAATCAAAATAGGGTGATTAGAAAAAATCCAAATTCATATACAAATAGATTCAAATTGCCTGTAGTGCCATCCACCATTTGATGAATCCTGCTCTCTCTCTCTATGTACATAAATATGAGACATACTTAAGACCTATGTAGGTCTTAAGTATGTATATATGTACTTATCCATAATGCTGGACCATCCCCAAGAAACATAGAGTTTGCTTCTAGTCACTAATTAGAGTAATTTTTTTTCTAAGCCTCTCTTCAACTTTTTTCATGTTAGTCAAACTCTGGCACAGGGAAGTAGGGGATTCAGATTTTTGATCCTGCAATCCAAGAGAATTTACCATAGAATTCACACTATTTCAGAGTTAATATATAATGTCATAGTTAGGTACAGCACCTTGATAGCATTTGTCTGCCCTACTCTCCTCCCTGATATCTATAAAAAATAATTCATAGCCTTGGGCCAGCTATGTTTGGGGTAAAAGAAAAAGTAGTATATTGGTTACGAATGAAATACATAACCAGTAATAAAGAGGATCTTTGCACATTAGTGGTACAGTAAAGGATGAAGAAGAATGACATGATCTAGCAAAATGTAGATATCTGAGCAGCAGGAATGATGTAGTGTGCCTTCTGGCAATTTAAAAGTAATAATTTAGCAGCACTAATTATCAGGATATTTCTTTCCCCTCTTTACAACAGTTATTAGTTTTCATGGTTAAAAATTTTACATATTTTTAATTTTCCTTTATTATTCATATTTCAAATTGTTCAAATTTTTAGGTATGATCTGCGTATTAAAACTTTCTCATAACTTTTTTAATAACTCAAAATGTATAAGAACAGTTCATTTACTATTGCAGGATTTCTCAAACTTTTCCTACAACAGAAACTTCACAAATCCTGAAATTTTAACGGAACACCTTGGCTAGAGTCGAGTATCATCAGTCTCATATTCAGTGTAAAGCTAAGCGCACACTATTGCTGCAGCGGGCTGTATGGCATCACAAAACTGCAACAGCACACACACTACAGGCATGACAGGCCACAGCACATTGCATTGACTTTGCTTGTGGCCACATGTTTCCTAGAATAGATACCTCTGTACTTCACTCGTGCTCGGAGGTGTTAACAACCGCAGGTGGCTGTCAGCTAGCAGCTGAGTCAAGGCCAGCGCACATGCTGGCCTAAATAGCACAATCCACATGCAAAGTGAGGAGCGCCTGATTTTCAAACATGTTCGAACTTGTCACAGCATTTAAAACTATTCCAGGCTCATTAATTTCGATAATTTTTCATGGAACGCTTATTCACTTTCCACGGAACATAGTTTGGGAAACGCTGCACTATTGGATAAAAAGTATAGATGATTTTATAAGTTCACATTACACCAAGAATATATGCTTCATTAACTGACCTTGCACAGAAAGCAAGATTGCAAATAACCATTTAAAAAAAAAAAAAATGTGTATGAGGAACGTATTCCTTGATAGTGATTTACACCTTACTTCAAAGCACACTATTTTAAAATAACTATTGGGACAGAACTGTATTTCTAAGCAATGTGAATAGTATTATTCATGTTGCTTAGAAATACAACATTGTTTTATTTCTAAGGAAAGTATGACCAAAGACATTGTTTTGTCTTTGGTCATACTTTCCTCTCCTTTATGCAGCATAATATCCACCAGTATGTGATGAATCAGGTATTTTTGATAGCATTTCTTCACAATGATCACTATTCCACATATACTTGATACCTCTGGTTTGGCCCACGCTTAATGTTCCAGTTCATCCCCGAGGTGTGGCATTGGACCAAGATGAGGATGTGTGCAGGCTAGTCAAATTTTTCTATACCATTTTCCTCGAATCATGTAATAAAACCTACAATATAACACGGTGCATTGTTGTATTGAAATAGAAATTAGTCTGTTCCATAGCACTGCCATGGTATCCTTTCAAGCACTACAACCAAAGCATCTCCATACCATTAAACAGGTCCACTACTAAAGTTGGGATGATACATGTGGGCATTTGATCCCCAAACATTGATTATGTTCCTGTTGTTCATCCAGTTAGAAAAGGACATAGCATGATCCATCTCTCCTTATCACAGACTTCCAGTGTTCTGCAAATCAGTTACAGTCCTACTTTTCACTTTTTTCACCATCTAGAGCACAAATACCCAAACATTGAAATTATCTTTCTTGGAAATGTCAGCATTCACAACAAATGACTTCCTTTCTCCAGTTCCACTGATTAAGCTGGTGTAAGTACTGATATTTTTATCAGTAACATTCCTTCACAAATTGTTTGCCTGCCTGATGATACTCTCTAATCCCCTATAGATGTCAGTTCAGAATTCATTGTGGACATCGGTTCTCTTCTTGGTAATTTTGACTGTAACCTTATCCAAGTCACCTTTCCAGCAAAATAGTTTTCATCTAGATACTCTCATAATGTGTTTTGGCTCTATAATAATACAAAATGGAATGAATGATCTGCATGGTTTCTACTCTTGCTTTTTCTTGGACATAGTTCCTTTAATCTGTTGTCAAAAAAAAAAGACATCAGAAGAATCTTGAATAGCTTGTATGACAACAAGACCTCTAGTTCTGATTATGACATCCCATCTATGCTGTTTTTTTTTTTTTCTTTCTCAGACATAAAAGGCAGAAGAATCTATAACAAACAAATGCAATGTGTGGGCAGATTCAGGAACAGAGTAATCTGTTGACATTCTTCTTGAACTGTTAGAGATTGTAGTCATGTGGAAATGCTTCACGGGGAAGGCTGTTCCACAAAATTGAGATGAAAGTAAAAAATAATGCAAGATGACTGGGAATAGCAGGTTCAATGAATACACAGACTTGTAAATGGATGTTGAGCAGCTGTTGAGTTCCTGTAGAAATGGGAGACAGAGACATACTGTATTTACTCGAATATAACTCGCACTTTTTTCCCCAGCATTAAAGTTAAAAAATTGTGGTGCAAGGTATATAGATATATGCGAGGATTTTTTGGAAACTTAAGTTTTTTTTTCAGGAAAATAAACTAAATCGATCTTTATAATTAAATCTTCAGTATCCTTATAATTTATAATTGCTCACATTATTTATAAAATGAATGCATTTAAATTTTAATTATCAACATTAATTTACATGACCGGCCGCTCACCTTCATCATTTGATGTATTTGAATCTTTAGATACATTGCTTCTGTAATTAAATTAAACCAAATAATCATCTACTCAAATAGCATCGTTTTTGCTTCCATCCAGGACCTTAGAGATGCCGGCAATTATTTCTGGTGAAATCATGTCCCAAGCTCTCAAAATCCAGTTGCACAACAGATCCCTGCCACAGTCAGGTCATAGCCGCTGACTATCATCCACTCTGCGTATAACCTAAACCTCACCGCTCCACCCCTGCACAATTCAAGATCAAGTAGAAGTCAGTGCTCTCCCACATTTCCTGTACTGGTTGCTTCCATCTCTATGCATATGATTGGTGCAGTATTAGCAAAAGCTCACGCGACTCAATGACAAAGGCAAGCCATGATTGTTGAGTTGAAATGCTGATTCTCTTCAACTGAATTCCAAAATATCTGAAACTGCGATAATAACATCATTATCTATTTCTTTAGTTTTAAACTATTTTCGTGTGTGGGATATATGCAAAACTTTTTCATTTCTTTTTTTCATGAGATAAAATCAGGGGTGCGAGATATATGTGGGGCAAGTTATATTCGAGTAAACACGGTAATGAATGCTAATTCTGCTGAAGAATGGCCATTGAAATATTTGTAGAATTGACACAATGCAAAAACTAATCTTCTGTGAGAAAGTAGCTGAAGAGAGTCTGTAAGAAGTGCCATTAATCAACTGAACTGCCCTTTTCTGAACATCAAAAAATTTTAGGGGTCTTAGGTGCACTACCCAGACTTCAGCAGTATTCCACTGTTGATTGGATTTGGGATTTATACAGAGTAAGTAACTGTTCAGCAGAGAAGTACCTCCTTGAACAGAAAAGGATGGCAAGTTTTCTGGAAGCTGATGATGCTGCTGACGAGATGTGATTGTGCCAGAAAAGGTTTGGAGTAAGAGTCAGTCCAAGAGGAGAGAGAGAGAGAGAGAGAGATTTGGTCTTACTGTTGAGCTGATCATTGTCAAAAGTAAGTGCAAATTTTAGGTCTTTTATGCATGAAAACAAATAAAACTGTGTTTTGGAAGCATTGAGGTTGACTCGGTTGCTTTCACTTCAATCAAGGATACCGAGAGATCAGTGGCACTTATTACAGATGGTCTTGGAACTTGAGATATTTGAGCACTGCAAAGCTCATCATGTGAGTATGATGAGTGGAGTGTGCTGTCGTCTATCTCATACTCTGCCATCTATCCTTCAGGATAGATGGCAGAGTATGAGATAGACGTATGGAAAAGTATGAGAAAGAGTATGGAAAATAGCCTATATCTAACTACACCAAAAGAAAGGAAATAAAAGCCGATCATCTGATTGTTATCCCTTTACACTCACCTCAGTTTTATTGAAAATGAAGAAAGTCATCAACAATCAACTCTTTCTCCACCTAGAAGCCAACTAGTTAATTAGTGACCACCAATACGTCCACCACTCTTAGTCCATGGCAGGCCCATGTGGTCTCTCTAGATATTTCCAGTTTTTATCAGGTCCGGCACAAAAGACTACTTAACAAATTATCAACATATGGGCTACTTTCCAACTGGATTGCCAATTTCCTTTCTGATGATTCATTGCATGTCATGGATAATGATTTCCTCAACAGTTCCAGAGTATACCATGGTTTGTGTACCCTGGAACTGCAACTCTTGTAATACCCATCTGTCGTAAGCTGGAAGAATTTCCATAATCAATTCCTTAATTAGTTACTTAGAGGAAATTGGAGTTGGAATTATCCTTATTTCTTTTGTGTCTGATAAAAGACAAACTTATAAGATGTAACTGTGGTTTAAAGCACTGCTTGCTGTGAGTGTTATCTTCTTCTTGAGATTTCATCTCTACACTTCTCTTCATAATATCTGTTATTATTATACATAAACATTCCTTCTTTCTTCTTTTTGAACATTGCATCTTAACAGAAAATTAATTCATAAGAAACCAAAATATTGACCTTTGTTAAAAAAATTATGGTTACTAATCTCAATACTAATCTTTTTGAACACCATTGCTTTCAATACCATTCTGCATTACTTATCAGGGAAGGCTATTCAGTAGCATATATATAACGATGAGCATTCCTAGTCTTGCTAAAGCACCAAGCATTGAAAAATAAATAAGATTAATAAGTCAAGCTATTTGCACTCAAAACTTACAATGTTGCATTATTTTACAGCTTTATATCCTGATTACATTGCATTTTGCATTGATATGGCAATAGCTGGAAAAGCCCAGAAGTATTCAAGTTTTCTTCATTATAGATGGATGTATATAATTTCATATACATCCAGCATATGACCAGCCTTTAGAACGGTTTGATTAAATAAATAAATCAACTTAAGGCACTACAGCTTGGTGCCTTATCAAGACTAGGAATGTTCATCGTTTTATATATATATGCTACTGAATAGCCTTCCCTGATAAGTAATGCAGATGTAATGATATAATGCATATGCTTGAGTACTGATATTAATAAGCAGCATAATTTAAAATAATTAAATAATTATGTTCTTCTTAATACTGTATCTCTTATATACAGTTGTGTTGAATCTTCTTTAATTATATGTTTAATTCAATTTTATTTTTATTTTATTTTATTTTTTTGCAGATGCATTTTATAATTTAAGATGATTTTCTTTTATTATTTAAAGCATCATTATTACTCATCATGATTTTAGTTAGAGCTCATCTTTTTTTAAAGTTTCTCTTTTTCACATTTTTATATTAGTTGAAGATTCAGCAACTTCAACAGACCCTTGAAGCTGCTCAGCAAAAGGAACTGCAATATAAAGCAGCTCAAGAGCAACAACAGCAGCATCAGCAACAGCAGCAACAACAACAACAACAGCAGCAGCAGCAACAACAACAACAGCAGCAGCAGCAACAACAACAACAACAGGCCTTTCTTGAAAGGCAGAATGTAGTCAGACAGGTATTAACTAATCAATTTAATATTAAATTCTGAGAAGCTTCACTAAAAGCTGGATTTAGAACCAAATTGATTTTTAGAATATAGACTCATTAAGTGATTATATGTTTATTATTAAGAACCTATGTTTATATTTAGTTATCTATATTTAGGTTTTTAGTATAGAACTAGGGGAGAGGAATAAATATATGACAAAGGAATATAAATAATCTTTGTGATGCATATGATATTGTATTAATTGCTGAGAGAGAAAGAGAGAGAGTGAAGATTTGCATGCAGTAATGAATCAAATACACAGTGAAAATTATGGCCTTCTATTTAAATTTAAAAAAAAAATGTTCAAGTTATCATAGTAATCAGAGGAAAATATATCCCAAAGTTAAAATTTAATTAATAAACCAAATTATACATGTCAGATGCTATACTTACCTAGGACATTTAATTAAAAAGGGTATAAAATGCAAAAGAGAGGTTCAGGTCAAGAGAAAGAGAATAACACATTTTGCAAAATCAACCTTTAACGGAATAAAAAATATACATACATGAAGAGAAATCAGCAAATAGACTAGATTAAGAATGATTAAATGCTTTATTTGGCCTACTTCTCTATGGAACAGAAACATACACTACTTGGAAAGAAGTCAACAGACACCATAACTAGAGTAGTATAATAAAATAGATATAAGAATGTATGATTTTAAAATTAAAAAAAAAGTTATATTTGCAATTAATAAGGATCAGACTTTCACAAATTTCTGATAAGGAAACAGTCATTCTGGTTAGGACAGTGTAGTGATGCTTCAGCATTCTCGTTAAATAATCACGTTTAAAGGGTATTGATGAAAAAGATGTTTCTTTAATCAGAAGATTCTGTCAGTGTCAATCTGCTGAGCTAAACCAGACTACTTGAGTTGTTTTTTTTTTAATACGGAATATAGGATTTATGTTCTTACTACTGCTTCTCAACGGACCTGTTTTTGTCCAGTGCATGAGAGAAGACAATCAAAAGGATCCTGGTAAACACGAGGGGAAAATAAAGACTGCTTATCCTTAGTATAAGTTAGCATGTTTTGTTTTTTTAGGATCTTTGAAATTGATTCAGAGATTCCAACAATATTTGGAACTCTGCATGCAAGGTCAGAATTTTTAGGAAGGCTTATATGTATTAATGATATGCCGGATTTTCTTTAGACTGTAATCATTCTACAACATAATTCCTTGAATAGCATCAAAGTCTAGTTTAAGGTCATAGAGATTGGAGCAGAGGACCTCTGCTTTATTCAGAAGCATTCTGATTGTGCCTATTTTTGATATGGGTGATATACAGAGTCTTGTTTATATATCAACTCAGAAGTGTTTACAATATACTAATGTTACAACATGCCACATGAACAGTGGATAAGAAGGATATCCAGAATTGCTAATATTTCATCCTTTTAATTTGTTATGGTGAATTTGGTAGGAGAATGTAGACTTGATATTAAGGAAGGATTTTTGTAGGGTAGAGCAGATTCAGGATCCCATATAATGAAGACATCTCCCCCCACACACACTTAACATGCACAGAATAATGATTAAAGTTGTATTGGGATCAATAATAAGTCTTCTAGATGCCCAAGGTGGAAGTATGTTCAATGTGCATGTGAATTTTGTTTTTACAGATTTTAAAGTAGCCAGAATTTACGATGAATCAAACATCCTTGAAGTATTGAATAATTACTTTGAAAAATTGCTAAATGAAACAAGCAGTGATAGCACAGTGGTAAAAAACACTCAACAGGCATACAGTCAGGAATACATATCCATACTTGAAATAGAAAAAGCCATCAGAGGCTTGAAATGTGGAAAGGCAGCAGGACTAGATGATATTCGACCAGAAATGCTGAAGTATGGTGGTATAAACGTCTTACAGTGGCTGCACTACATAGTTCAGAATGCCTGGACAGAGGGATGAATTCCAGACGATTGGAGTAGAGCTCTCATAGTACCCATATATAAAAAAGGGAAATAAAACTGAATGTGAGAATTACAGAGGTATTTCCCTACTGAGTGTTCCTGGTAAGATTCATGCAAGTATACTTGAGAAACGGTTGAGAAGAATTGTGGAAGAAAAGCTTGGTGAAGAACAAGCTGAATTCAGGCCAAATAGAAGCTGTCAAGATCAGATCTTCACTTTACGACAAATAGTTGAGAAATTATAGGAATATAACAAAGATCTGTATTTCAGTTTTGTAGATCTGGAAAAGGCATATGACAAAGTGCCAAGAGAGAAGCTATTCAATACACTACAGTTATATGGTGTCAATGGTGCATTATATCAAGCAATACTTAGTCTTTATTTGAGTTGTAAGTCAGCAGTTAGAATTGAAGGAAGTACAGGAAGATGGTTTAATGTTAAATCTGGTGTAAGACAAGGATGTATGATTATCTATATGGATCACATTATGAAGGAAAGTGGTATTAAACATGATATCAAAATTGGAGATGTTAACATCAGCTCTTTGCTTTATGTGGACGATGTTATATTTCTAAATAAATCTGCTACAAGTCTGCAAGATTCCCTGACTAAATTAAATAACTGTTGTAATAGATATGGTATGAAGGTCAGCAATAAAAAGATAAAGACAATGAAAATAGGCAGAATCATTGAAAATGTTAAGCATGTTGTGAATGGAGAACCTGTGGTGCAAGTAAAACATTTCAGCTACTTAGGCACAATTTTTAGTGAAGATGGTAAATTAAATATGGAAATAGACAACGGAATCAAAAAAGCTGGTATGGTAGAAAGTCAATTGAATAAATTCATATGGAATAAGAGAGAAATTAGCTGTATATAAGACAGTATTCAAACCAATTTTAACTTATGGATCTGAGAGCTGGGTCAGAAGTAAAACACTTGACCAAAGACTAGAGACCGCAGATATAAGAGTCCTGAGAAAGATTAGAAGGGTGAACAGATGGCATCGATGGCAATATCATATTAAAAACAAGGCTATTAGGAAAGAACTTGACATTGTCAGCATCCAGGAATGCATTAGCAGAGCTAATCTCAGGTGGTATGGGTCACTTAAACAGAATGGGAGAGGAAAGATTAGCAAAACAAGTGTTCTCTGCCAGGTTGGCAGCAAAATGACCCAGAGGAAGACCAAGATATAGGTGGATTGGTACGGTATAAAGTACCTTAGATGATAGAAATATAAGATCTGATAATATTGGAGTTTTGACAAGTAACAAGCTGATTTGGAGGAAAATTGTAGATAAGTTAGTAATGTAAATTTTTCATGTAGTACTATCATATCCTGTACACCCCTTGAAGGTACATGGCAGGAGTTTGATGATGGTGATCAAACAGTTTGACTATATCTGGTGGAAATTCTTGAGACAACAGTTGAAGGGTTTCAGTGAATCATTAATAAACGAAGAGTGAATGTCAAAAATTACTAATATCTGTAGGTTGTAAGGATAAGTTCTTAATTTCTGTCAAAAATCTTATGAATTTTTCATGAACAAATGAGAGTAGGCAGTAACAGCTACCAACTACCAACCTACCTCTTAGTGAAATTGTAAGACTGGAAATTTGGTAAGTGGTAGGTTGCTAAGAAAGTCAACACAATGAATGATTGGTCTGAAGAGAACACCTGATTTTTGAATTTTTGGTAGACAGTAGAAATGAGGAATTCTACCAAAATGAGTCTTTTATTTCCTGGTAGTTTCACTATCCATCCACTTCAACTTATCACAGTTTCCGTAGTGTAGTAGTTGCTATGTCCGCCTCAATTGCACAAGGTTTTTGGTTCGTTTCCAGTAGAAACAGGTTTTATTGAAAATAATCTCAAAGACTCTTCTTCCTAATCATATGTATGAGCTCAATGTGAACAAGGTTTTCAACTTCACCAACAACTGGAATAAAAACACCAAAGCAGTGACAAACCATCAATTACAAAAGAGGAATACTAGTGTAGAGATTTAAAAAAAAAAAAAGCTAATAGCTATCTTTGGAAACCAGAGTAAAAATACTGCACACTGTTTATGTTATTTTATTACACAAATAAAACACAGCACACTGTTTCTCAAACAGTGTGCTGTGAGAGGGCCAGAGGTGTGCCATCAAATTTTGATTATAAAAAATATCATCATCATCATCATCATCAAATTCCTGCCATGTACCCTCAAGGGGTGTACAGGATATGATAGTACTACATGAAAAATTTACATCATTACTAACTTCCTATCTACAATTTTCCTCCAGATCAGTCTGTTACTTGTCAAGACTCCAACATTATCAGATCTTATATTTCTATAGTCTAAGGCACTTTTTACCATATAAATCCACCAATATCTTGGTCTTCCTCTGGGTCGTTTTCCTTCCAACTTGGCAGAGAACACTTGTTTTGCTAATCTTTCCTTGCCCATCTGTTTAAGTGACCATAACACCCGAGATTAGCTCTGCTAATGCATTCCTGGATGCTGACAATGTCAAGTTCTTTCCTAATATAATCGTTTTTAATATGATATTGCCATTGATGCCATCTGTTCACACCTGTAATCTTTCTCAGGACTCTCATATCTGTAGTCTCCAGTCTTTGGTCAAGTGTTTTATTTCTGACCCAGCTATCAGATCCATAAGTTAAAACTGGTTTGAACACTGTCCAGTTTGTATACAGCTAATTTAGTGTTCCAACTAATTTCTCTCTTATTCCATATGAATTTATTCAGTTGACTTCCTACCATACCAGCTTTATTGATTCTGTTGTCTATTTCCATATTTAATTTACCATCTTCAGTAAAAATCGTGCCTAAGTAGCTGAAATGTTTTACTTGTTCCACAGGTTCTCCATTCACAACACAGTTGACATTTTCAATGATTCTGCCTATTTTCATTGTCTTTGTCTTTTTATTGCTGACCTTCATACCATATCTATTACAACAGTTATTCAATTTAGTCAGAGAATCTTGTAGACTTGTAGTGGATTTATTTAGGAGTATAACATCCGCATAAAGCAAAGAGCTGACATTAACATCTCCAATTTTGATATCATGTTTAATACCACTTTCCTTCATAATGTGATCCATATAGATAATGATAACAGTGGGGATAATGTACATCCTTGTCTCACACCAGATTTAACATTAAACCATCTTTTTGTACTTCCTTCAATTCTAATGCTGACTTTACAACTCAAATAAAGTATTGCTTGATATAATGCCCCATTGACACCATATAACTATAGCATATTGTATAGCTTTTCTCTTGGCACCTTGTCATATGCCTTTTCCAAATCGACAAAACTTAAATACAGATCTTTGTTATATTCCCATGATTTCTCCACTATTTGTCGTTAAGTGAAGATTTGATCCTGACAGCCTGTATTTGGCCTGAATCCAGCTTATTCTTCACCAAGCTTTTCTTCCACAATTCTTCACAACCATTTCTCAAGTATACTTGTATATATCTTACCAGGAACACTCAATAGAGATATACCTCTGTAATTCTCACATTCAGTTTTATTTCCCTTTTTATATATGGGTACTATGAGAGCTCTACTCCAATCGTCTGGAATTCATCCCTCTGTCCAGGCATTCTGAACTATGCAGTGCAGCCACTGTAAGACGTTTATACCACCATATTTCAGCATTTTTGGTCGAATATCATCTAGTCCTGCTGCCTTTCCACATTGCAAGCCTTTGATGGCTTTTTCTACTTCAATTATGGATATGTATTCCTGACTGCATGCTTGGTCAGTGTTTTTTATCACTGTGCTGTCATCACTGCTTGTTTCATTTAGCAAATTTTCAAAGTAATTACTCCATACTTCAAGGATATCTTTTTCTCCTGTTTTCATGTCACCTTTGTCATCTCTAACTCCTTTTACAACACTCTTTCCTCCATTCCTAAGCTTCTTCAACAACCTCCAGAATATTTTGCCACCTTCTTGATATTTATTTTCATGTTCTTGCCAAAGTCCACCCATAACTTTTGTTTAGCTAGTTTTACACAGTATTTAGCATTCTTGCATTTGTCTCTGTATTCTCTAAGGGCACAAGCTGACTTATTTGACAGGAACTTTTGATATTTCAAATCCTCTGTAAACTCTGGTGTCCTGCACCAGGGAGAAAACATCACTATCAACAATAACATAGTCAATGAGACTTTTCTTATTCCTAGCCTCTTCTCTCCATGTGAATTTGTGCAAATTTTTATGTTGGAACATGGTGTTAGTAATAACCAGTCCATGTCCTGAGCAGAAATCCAACAGGTATTTGCCATTATTATTAGCTTTGCTCTTTTCTCCAAATTTTCCCAAAACATTTTTGTATGGCTGATAATCACTTCCTACCCTGCTATTTAGATCCCTAACAAGGACCAACTTTTCCTTTTTCGTTGTGTCAGTTGCTTTCTCTAGAGGCTCAAAAAATTCCTCCACTTCTACCTTAGTAGAACCTTCTGTGGGACCATAGGCACAAATAAGTCTCATTGTCCAGTTCCCCATTCTGATATTTACCCAAATCACTCTATTTGACACTGCCTGCATTTCAAGAAGATGAGCCTCGTATTTTGTGTTGAATACTATGGCTATCCCTTCTTTTCCTTGATTGTCATTGCCTGAATATAACAATTTGTATTTATTGCTCAGAAAGATCTCACCAGTTTTTGTCTTTTTTGTTTCAGTCACCCCCTATTATGTCAATCTGGTACTTATCTAATTCCTCCGCTAGCTCCATTTCTTTGCCATCCAGACTTCTTATGTTGATAGTACCGATCTTTAACTCTGGTGATGTTGAGTTGGGATGTGTTTTCAGATTTGTTCCAGTAGCTGACTTTTTGCTGTTCGCTGTTCCCTGGCGAAAGCAACGTGGGCCTTGTTTAACCGGGCGATACCCCAGCCGGCATGAAATTTTGTCATGTTGTACCATCATTTTGTATTTTGGTTTAAGCCAATAAGAATACAATTTGGTCGGCTAAATCCCAAATTGCCAGCCCATCCTCGTTTGTTCAATATCCAGGTAGATACCCAATAGGGTGCACCACGAGATGGTGAGGATTGGACATTAGGTCAGAAGCCCTGGTCGGTTCTCCACATTCCTTTAAAGGCTATGTGGAGGTCTCCTCTCAGTTATACAGCTTTGACCCTTAAGCACCAGTAAAAAAATTTTTGTCCCAATTGCAGTGCACTTTTGCCTATTTATACAGTTATAAAATATATATTTTTATATAATTATATACTTGTATCAAAACTTTCACCAGTATTTATTAACATTGGTTTATTTTGTGGCAAGTGCTAAATTAAAGCACCACTGATTGACCACCAGTAATATGATAATGATTACTTCATCAAGTAACACAGGTATGCTTCAACAGAAATTTGCATTTTCAAGTGTGGCATGGTCTGAAAAAGTTTGAGAACCACTGGCATATGGAATGTGCATGACCTATGCATGGAAATGTACTGCTTAGGTTGTTCCAACCTCAGCAGTGTACATTTCCATCTTCAGCCCTCAAAACCTACTTGTCCTGACAGAAACTGAAATTTCACCTTCTTCAGACAACACATCCTTCAACTCAAGAGTGGCATTTGTGCATACATTCACTCTGATATACCAAGTCACAGAACATAGAATCACTCGATTATGACCTTCTTTGGCTAAAAATCTCTCTGCCTCGCTAGCCGATTCATATGCATTCTCTGTTGCTCTTCCAATGCCACCAATCTGAAAATTTTTAATTCCTCTCCTAAAATGTTGATTTTCTTCAGTCCACGTTTGCTAACAGAGATTTTAATGTTCACATTATCATTTGTGCAGTTGAGAAAGAAAGCCAAATGATAATGTGAACATTATCATTTGGCTTTCCTTTTCAACTGCACAAACCAAACATGCAGAGATGCAATACTGAGACATTTGTTATCACAAATGATCTTACACAAATTGTTCACATATCTATCAGAATACCAGATAACCATTCTCCAAACACCCTAGACATCTTTTTCGCTAGTGATCCCTCCAAGTATACTATGAAGGTTGTATTTCCTTTAGATAATTCAGACTACAACTTTATACTTATCACTTCACTCACCAAGCAACACTTACGCAGCCACTTCCAACCAAAAGTTGTTTCTATTTAACAACTTTCAAGTTTAGAAACATAACAAAAAAATATATAGAATTTGGATATGTTAATTTTCATAATATTAACTGGCTTTTCTTCCCTGCATAGACCAATGTAGAGATGCTATGCTGAGACATTTGCTATCACAAAAGTCTCATTTTGTGACCGTACACAAAAAACCCATAGAAAAAGCCAGTTTCCTAGCTTCATACATTTTCCTCAAATGTATGCATTACTCATTTTGATAAAAGACTGCCAGGAGTTGTGTGGTATTGTAAAGATGCCAAGTTGGATGACCTTCATGACTTCAGTGCCACATTCCCTTGGACTATTACTTTCAGCCTTCTGACTCAAGTATATGCACTGAACACACCACTGGAAATAGTCCTCACTGCTATAGAAATCTATATTCCACATTCCCCACTGAATTCCTATCCTTTAACTAAGCTTTGGTTCTTCAGAAGGAGTACCAAGACTGTACAAATGAAGAACTCCATCTCTCCATTCTGCTTACACCAAAGCCTGAAAGAACTGCAAGAAAACCATCAGTGGATTGAAAACTAATTTCAAAAGAGCTAAAGCAGGAATCTTGCATGATGCCCAAATGGCAGTCACTCCTTTTGGTGTCTTGTCAAGGAAATTGGCCATAATTTAGTCCAACTCTGCTCCCTTCCCTATTGTACCCAGATTGCTCTATTACATCAAGACTCACAAAAAAAACCTGTCTTCTGCCAGCATACATTTTCTTCAGATGTATGCATAACCCCTTTTGATAAATAACACCCAATCATTTCAAACACCCACTGTCCAGAACATTTGCATTCCAGAATTGATTCCTGGTATCTGTCCTACACCCTGGAAATTAGCCCATGTATAATCCATTCTTAGGAAGGATGATAAATCCTTACCATCAAAGTACTGCTCAATGTCTCTCTCTCTCACACACACACCTCAGTCTTCTCCCAAGTAATGGAGAGAACCATCAACACCAGACTCCTACACTACTTTGAAGGGGGAGGGGGGAGATACTCAACTAATAAACAACTGCCAGTATGTATTCTGATAATGTCAGTCAATAAGGGTTCTGTTCAGCTATGTCCCCTACCTCTGGATAAGTACCATGGAAAAGTTTAACACATCCCAAGTGGTTGCACTTGATCTTTCCAAAGCTTTTTACCAGGTCTAGCACACAAGAGTTCTCTTTAAGAAGTTCCCATCATTTAGTCTCCCTCATGACTTCTGCAACTGGGTTCCATCTTTTCTGTCAAGATGCATCATTTCACCTGATGCTGGATTGTTTCTTATCTTCTAACTAATATGGGAGGGTCCTACAGCTGCATCCCCCCAAGAAGGACACAGCTACAAATGTTGATATCCCTTAAAATAGTATATTCAATGCAGAAGAAAGCAGTTGAATTGATTAGTGACCTGTCTGTCCCTTACCAATTCACTCTACTCACTTAAGTGTTTAATTTCTGTTTTGCATGCACATTGTTATGTTTATCGATATTTTTATTTTTCTTTCTCTACCAAATCCATTGAAATCATCACACGCATAATGCCTTATGTGTGATGTCACATGTGCTCTCCAATTTGTGTAACTGTTTTTAAACCATTACTTCATTTAATACTAGCATAACCTTTCTCATCTTGACAAAGCTGGACAGTTACAGCTAGCGAAACTAGTAGACGATTATGTATAAATGTTTATTAAATCCATGGTCTTAAAAATCAAATAGTATATTTCAATTTCATCAACATTGTTTTATTTTATTTATCCTAAGACCAACTTTTTTGGCTGTTTCTATAAGTGTTGTTGTTTTTTGTTCTATGTTGGTGTTTCTGTGAAAGTAAGCAGATATCATCTACAAAATCTAGATCATGGAGTTGGTTTTGAAGTAACCATTGTAATCTTGCATTTCTATGGGATAGTTTTCCCATCACCCAGTCCATGATAGTTAAAAACACATAGTAGAGAGAAAGTATACAACCTTGCCTTACTCCTGTCTTTGTTTTAAATGGTTCTGAGAGGTATTTCCATGTATTACTTTAATTTCTAAACCTTGATACATTTTTTTAATTATTCTTACTATTTTTTCTGGGAGGTCATAATGTCTAAGTAGTCTCCATAGGGAAGATCTGTTTATACTGTCAAAAGCTTGTTCAAAATTGATAAAATTTAAATATATAAGCTTGCCTGCTATTCCAATGATTGTTCTATGATAATTCATAAAGTAGTAATGTGGTTGGTGCATGATCTATTGGCTCTGAATCCTGCCTGTTCTAGTCTTAGTTGTTTTTCTATTTCTCTTTTGATTCTTTCTAATATTATCCTTGCTAGTATTTTACTTATAATACTCAGCAATGTTATGCCACTCCAATTTTTGCATTCAGATAGGTTCCCTTTTTTGGGATAATTTAAGCAATAATCGAGTATTCCATTCTTTAGGCCACTCTTCTTTCTGCCATATCTCATTTAGTAAGATATAATCTCTATCTCTCTGCTATAAGTTTTGGATTTGTTTGTAGCATATAGCCTATGTTATCTTCTCCCGGTGCTTTACCTGTTCTGATTTGAGTTATTGCTTTTGTTATTTCGTTTATATTTTATATTTATTGCTGGATATAAATTCAAATTTATATCCAGCAATGCATTTTGTTCATTTAATTCTAGGCTCTGGTCACCATTGGTTGTTTCTTGAAATTTCTCCAAGAAGAATCCACCCATTTATTTATCTGTTCTTTTTCATTTAATAATAGTTTTCCTTCTTTATTGTATATGAGAACTATCCATTTATTTCTTTTCCCACTTAATTTCCTTATACAGCTTTCTAGTATCGTTTGTATATGCAGCATCCTCTGCCTCTTGTGCCAGATTCTCTATGTATTTTCTTTTATCATTTCTTGTGCTTCTTTTTATTTCCTTGTTAATTGCTCTATATATTTCTGCTTGTTCTTGTGTAACATGTTCACCAGTATGTAACAGTTTTATTTCTCTTTTATTCTATCTCTCTCTCTCTCTCTCTCTCCTCTATTTTTAATTTAGTGTTTGGTGATATCCATTCTTTGCCTGTATTAGTTTGAAATTCCAATATTTTTTCTGATGTGCTTATTAGTATGTCTTTAATCTTTGTCCATTTTTCTTCTATGTTATCTCCTCTTTTTTTTTGAGTTTATCCCATTTATCCTGTAGAGTTGTAAATTTATTCTAATCTCTTTGTTTTTGAGTTTTTCAGTTGTAAACCTCTTCCTATTATTCATTGTTTGTTTATTTTTAAATATTTTTACTTTTATGGTAGCTGTTAGGAGAAAGTAATCTGAATATGCCTCAGCTCCTCTTTTAATTCTGACATCCAGGAGTGGTTTCCTCCAATTCCTTGTTATAAGTATATGGTCTATTTGGTTCTTTGTCTTCCTGTCTGGTGCTATCCATGTCCACTTATGCATTTTTTTGTGTTGGAAAAGAACTCTCTCCTATTACAAGCTGGTTGAACACACAAAAGTCTATAAGTAACTCTCCATTTTCATTTATTTCTCCTTCTGCATACTTTCCCATAACAGTTTCTTTATTAGTATTATCATTTCTGAACTTAAAGTATGCAAGTATTTTGTTTATTGTTCCTATACTTCCCTGTTACATGTTATAAAAATTATCCTTTTCTTCCTGGATCAATTTCTAAGGTGTCTGTCAATTTCTTCTGCACCTGCTTTCACAGAGGTGCCTCATGTTCGTGGCAGTTTGTATTCTATTTTCGTCATCTGGTATCACATTTTGGAAGGTTTCAATTTGCATAGCAAAATTTTTTTTCTGAGACTGGATTTCTAGCCCTACCCATTTATCCGGGCTTAGGATCGGCATGCCAAGTTTTCACTCAGCAAGGCTGGGTTTGATATTGCCATATCTTATTATTAATATTCTTATTCTACATTTCCTTCATGACTTCTCTCTCAAGTGTTGATGTCAATAAATTTTGACATGAACTTCCTTCTTTATTACTCAGTGCTAAATTTCTTCTTCCTCCAGACTTGTCACCCTTCAAATATATACCATTAAAATTTCTGATACAGAACATCTTTCTTACATTTACAAAAGCTGACAAAGGAGGAACTGTAGTAGTTATTTGATATCACAGATTATAACAAGAAAATTACTCTTCTCTTACTTGATAGAATTACCAAGGGATTGAGCATGACACCACAAAGAGCTAAATCAGAGAATTGAATTTTTTCTTCATGTCTTTGTTAATTGGGATGAAGCAAGAAATTATTCATTTTGGTAAACCCCTCATTTCTGTGGTCACTCCAAAAACCATAAAGAAGGTATTCTTTTCCTTAGCCCACCATGGACTGTTTCCTCTCCTACTTACCGCTTAATGATTGTTGTCACAGCTCTTACTGCCCACTCTAATTTGTTTGTAAAAACTTCATCAGATTTCTTGGCAAAAATCAAAAACTTATGCTTACAACTTACAGATATGATGTCAATTTCAACAGTCTTTATTTAGTTCCATTGGCAAAACCCTTTAGTTATTGTTTTAAGTGTTTCGTTCAGATACAGTCAAATTGTTCAGTTTCATCATATATTCTGGCTACTTTATATAACTTCAAGTTTTTTTTTTTTTTAGAGATAGATTAAATGTACTGCCATTGGTAAATACTCTCTCCCTTTTGTTGTGTCCCAATTTATGATTTTTATTCTATCTAGTAATTTCCTCTTATCTATGTTCTTCTATTATCTAGGCACGAGATATCACCAAAAATTTTACTAATACTTAAGTTATTTCTCCCCTTAGTACCCCTAATATTTGTATTTATACTGCGCCTTTTGGGATATTTAGTTTGAGATATTATATACAAAAACAAGGAGAAAGAACTCAAATATGTCTGAAAGTGAAACAATGTTGCAGTCATGACACTTTATCTCGTTTCTTAACAGATTAATTTCCCGCATGATTAGGTTCGTAATTTTTCAAGTGGTGCATTGGACAGCAATTTCAGACAACTGTTTTATCATTGGACAAAAGGTTTATTTAACTATTCAAACTTAAGTAGATTAACTAAACCTTTTACTGCACTAACACATAACTATGACATTTAACCTTCCTATACATTATAACAGACATGCAAAATTTCTCAGGACACGTAATTACTTAATTCACACTATTCAACTATCCAAACTTAAGTAGATTAACTAAACCATTTACTGCACTAACACATAACTATGACATTTAAACTTTCTTATACAATATAACAGACATGCAAAATTCTCAGGACACTTAATTATTCATATAACATTAACACTAGCCAGCTTACTTTTAATATATTCTGTCAGATACTAAAGTCCTAGTATAATTTTTCCTTGGTCACTTCAACAGTTCCGTATCAGAATAATGATACCTATTACAGACAAATTTTAGTTAACATTAGATATAATTTACAGTACCTTTCTTTCTTGAGTTTTCCACATGGGCCTTTACCTTTTTCTGATTGAACTATCTTGGTATGACCTCTTTGATAATCTGCTTCTCCTACGTTCCTTTTGGAGTTGAACTAGGCTTACGTGGTCTTAACTCTTCCGTAATTCGGGACACACTTTGAATCATCTATATGACGGCTGTGCGACTCGCGACGTGGATATCGATATCTTTATAGCTTTCCCTTTCTTGTGGTTGTCACTGAAGTTGAAACACAAAGAATATGTTTCCTTTTCTTTGACTCTATGGCATTCTTCGCTTCTTACATAGGAAATCCGAAATCGAAATCCCGCTCACTTTTGTTTCCATGTTGTGACGACAGAGATATAACCCCAATCTCCACTCAGGAAAACCACGTGAAACTTATGCCACGGAGCTCGTAGAGAACTCCTCGGGAACAGAACCAAAACAAAAACCAAAAAGCCTTGTGGGAGGGGGGGGGGTTTCCAACCCTTTTATACTTGCTCTCCTAACGGCACCCTCTTTAACTTCTTTTCTCCGCCCCTACTTGTTTTTACTTCACCGACCAATTAGGGTGGCGTTTTTTTTTCTGCCAAACGTCCTTTGGTCAGCGAGCCAAACGATGTCTCAATCCGGGAATCGGCCCTGAGCGATAGTCTGTTGTTTTTCTTCCGCTAGCCTCTAACTTAATCCCCTTTCCAAATGTTTTCTATGAATTCACTTAATATTTTAATCTCTAGCCTCTCGCATACCATCTCTTATGACTAATCCTTTTCTGTCTTATTTATTTAAATTTTCTCTTTTATATCATATTACAACATTAATATATTCTTTCTTTTGCTAGCTAGTTCAACAAATACCTTTATGTTTTATACATTTTATTGGATGCAAGGATATTTCTTTTTCTTTTAAATAATTCATTTAAATTAGCTATTAGTTTATTGCAGGGTTTTTTTTTATTTGCTCTTCGTGTTACACCATGATAGCTGAGAATTCTATATTCTCAAGATATCAGGGTGTAACAAAGGTCCCCCCATTAAACAAAAAAATTTTTTAAAAGAAATTTTTCTAACAAAGTATTCCCTCTCTCATATACGGTTCTTTTCAGGGATGAACCTTCCATTCACTCTAGGTCTTAGGTCATATCTAGATTGGACAAACTTTTTCCTTCTATCACTGGCTGTGCTTCCTTCTCTTATCTCTGTCGAACTTAATATGTATCTTCTGTTACTCTGTGCCTTATCCTTCTGATTACATTTGACTACACTGCTATCTTGTAATGTATTGGACCTAATTCCATTCTCATTTGAATTATTCACAAATCTTGCACAATCTGTGAGTATGTGTGCAGCCTTCATAGCAAGAGGTAAATTCCAAACTAATAACTCACTTATTGCCCTTCTAAGCTTGAATATAAAACATAAGAAGTCGGCATAAATAAACTGCCGCTTAGATTGTACATTTACTTCACGTCTCCTGTTCATGTTCCACCTTGAGTATTTAAAGTAACCTCTAGATCTTTCAAATCTCTCATTTAGGTTTACAGCGATTGTTCCCTGACTACTTTCCCCTAATTTCCTTTCCTCTGCACTTTGATTATCTACTACTTTGACGTTTGTTATGAGGTAAGTCTCCATCTGACTTTTGTCTTCAGATGTTGAAGTTAATGAAGAATCAGTCTGGTCATCAATACAGTCTTCATTATCCCTCTTAGACTGTACACTTTGCACGATGTTAGTCTCATTTCTCATTCTGCCTTGGTGTGATTCCCTAACCTTCCTTCCCTTATTATTTCTCTCTTTACCTGACCACTTTCTTCCCATAAGGAACATTTCATTATGAGAGAAGTTGCATGAGAATTTATACTTCTCTAGAAATCTTATTCCCAAGATGATTTGTGAGCTTGGGTGAGATGTTCTAGGGAGGACCAACAACTTCTGCCAAACACACATATTAAACTCAGGTAAGTATATTTTCACTCTAACCTTCTTGTTTACATAAACATTTGAGGTCGATATCCCCAATAATCTGATCGGTCTCTTTAATTTAGAAATGCCTTGCCATACACGGGATTTTATTCCTTGAAAATAATGTTCCGTTATGACAAAGACCTGGGAACCCGTATCTAGCAATATATCACAATGCAAACCTTGTATCTTACCCTTAATTATCATTTTCGACTTTCTTTGTTGTTCATGATTTCTTTGCCTATCTTCATAATTATGAGGAGTTTGCCCAAACTTCGACTCATTTCTATTATTTTTCATGGAGGGTCTCCTATTACTAAAACAGTTACGAGCTAAGTGCCCTATCTTGTTACAATTAAAGCATCTAGGAGGCTCCCTTCTGTCTCCTTGTTCATTATTTCTCTGTGTTTGGGGGTAGAGACACTTCGGGTTTCCTTTCTGTCACTGCCGCCAACTTTTGCATTACATCATCCAGACGGTTCAACATAGGCTGTTGAAAAGTTTCTACTTCTAGTCTGATTGATTCATTAGTCTTTTCTGGTTGAGGGATAGATGATTTCGAAGTCTTATCTGTGACTGCCACCAGCTGTTTCAGTACAGCATCAAGACGGTTCATCATCGGCTGTTGTAATCGTTCAACCTCTTGTCTTACCATTTCATTACTCCTCTCCGTCTGAGATATATCTGATTTTGAGGGCCTTTCCGTTACAGCCGCCAGCTGCTTCAGTGCAGCATCAAGATGGTCTAATAAGGGCTGTTGTAACTGTTCCACTTCTTGTTTTATTATAGAACGTACGTCCCTGTCTGTTAGTCCTACTTGTTCATGGATGTTTAATTCATCTTTAGTTACTTGATTAACATTGACTGATTTTTCTCTTTCTCCCTCACTATCCTTTTGATCATTAGTAGTCTTGCTCTCTTTATTATGTTCTTGCCCCTTTTCAGAATTGCCCTTCTCTTCAGTTATGTTTATTGTCCCATGAACATGTGTGGGACGGAGTTCTCCGAGCAATTGTTCGCGTTCCTTTACAGCATCGTAACATTCTCTTAAATTGGATAATTTCTTATCGAATGCTGTCTCCTTCAATTCAGGTTTGATTCCCTGTCTGAATTGTTGAAAAATGTCCCAGTCCAAGTGAGGTTTTTCTTCACTATGGACACTTAGAGTACTGGCTATCATCAGTAACCTGTTATGGAACTCAGCCACACTTTCCTTTTCCTCCTGAGAGCACCTCTGGAGCTTCCATAAGTTAGGTCCCAAGCTTCCCATTTTTGAGAACTCAGAAATTAGGACTGTCTTAAATCGGAAGTAATCCAGTGTTTCCTTGAGAATGGGGCAAGAATACAGGAAAGCTTTAGCCTTTCCCACCAGTTTACTTCGGAGTAGGACTAGCAACTGAAAATCAGTCCATCCTCCAACTCTTCTAAGCTCTTCTATATAACTAAAGAAATTTAGGACGTCATCAGTCTCCTCGCCCGAAAATTGTGGGAACACCTGCTGTGGGTTAACGTAACGAAAGAATTCCCTGTTATCCATGCCTAAATTACTGGAGGGTTCAGTCATACTTGCATCCAATTTACACTAGTTAACTCTCTAAAATTCTCAACAAAACTTAACTAAATTTGTACCTCTCAGTTGTCTGATCTGCCACCAAAACCAACTTGTTGTGAATAGCTTATAATTAAGATTTAATTAGCTAAACTACATCCTGTCGACTGCGCCATTTATGATTTTTATTCCAATTAGAGAAATTCTGCTTAGCTATGTTCAACTATTATCTACGCACGGGATATCACCAAAAATTTTACTAATACTTAAGTTATTTCTCCCCTTAGTACCCCTAATATTTGTATTTATATTGCGGCTTTTGGGATATTTAGTTTGAGATATTATATACAAAAACAAGGAGAAAGAACTCAAATATGTCTGAAAGTGAAACAATGTTGCAGTCGTGACACTTTATCTCGTTTCTTAACAGATTAATTTCCCGCGTGATTAGGTTCGTAATATTTCAAGTGGTGCATTGTCCAGCAATTTCAGACAACTGTTTCATCATTGGACAAAAGGTTTATTAAATTCCTTAACATTGGTACAATTCAGATATTAGTTATTACTCAATTCAATGCTATACTAAATATTTACAAACTGACATTAGCTTATCATAAGTATTTAAGCTATGATTCTATAATGAGTATTACGATCATGCCGCCATAACAATTCAACACATAAATTCATTTGACATGAACAAATAAGATTAATTCACATTATTTAACTATTCAAACTTAGATTAACTAAACCTTTTACTGCACTAACACATGACTATGACATTTAACCTTCCTATACATTATAATAGACATGCAAAATTTCTCAGGACACGTAATTACTTAATTCACACTATTCACCTATCCAAACTTAAGTAGATTAACTAAACCATTTACTGCACTAACACATAACTATGGCATTTAAACTTTCTTATACAATATAACAGACATGCAAAATTCTCAGGACACTTAATTATTCATATAACATTAACACTAGCCAGCTTACTTTTAATATATTCTGTCAGATACTAAAGTCCTAGTATAATTTTTCCTTGGTCACTTCAACAGTTCCGTATCAGAATAATGATATCTATTACAGACAAATTTTAGTTAACATTAGATATAATTTACAGTACCTTTCTTTCTTGAGTTTTCCACATGGGCCTTTACCTTTTTTCTGATTGAACTATCTTGGTATGACCTCTTTGATAATCTGCTTCTCCTACGTTCCTTTTGGAGTTGAACTAGGCTTACGCGGTCTTAACTCTTCCGTAATTCGGGACACACTTTGAATCATCTATATGACGGCTGTGCGACTCGCGACGTGGATATCGATATCTTTATAGCTTTCCCTTTCTCGTGGTTGTCACTGAAATTGAAACACAAAGAATATGTTTCCTTTTCTTTGACGGCATTCTTCGCTTCTTACATAGGAAATCCGGAATCGAAATCCCGCTCACTTTTGTTTCCATGTTGTGACGACGGAGATATAACCCCAATCTCCACTCAGGAAAACCGCGTGAAACCTATGCCACGGAGCTCGTAGAGAACTCCTCGGGAACAGAACCAAAACAAAAACCAAAAAGCCTCGTGGGAGGGGGGGGGGTTTCCAAGCCTTTTATACTTGCTCTCCTAACGGCACCCTCTTTAACTTCTTTTCTCCGCCCCCTACTTGTTTTTACTTCACCGACCAATTAGGGTGGCGTTTTTTTTCTGCCAAACGATGTCTCAATCCGGGAATCGGCCCTGAGCGATAGTCTGTTGTTTTTCTTCCGCTAGCCTCTAACTTAATCCCCTTTCCAAATTTTTTCTATGAATTCACTTAATATTTTAATCTCTAGCCTCTCGCATACCATCTCTTATGACTAATCCTTTTCTGTCTTATTTATTTAAATTTTCTCTTTTATATCATATTACAACATTAATATATTCTTTCTCTTGCTAGCTAGTTCAACAAATACCTTTATGTTTTATACATTTTATTGAATGCAAGGATATTTCTTTTTCTTTTAAATAATTCATTTAAATTAGCTATTAGTTTATTGCAGGTTTTTTTTTTATTTGCTCTTCGTGTTACACCATGATAGCTGAGAATTCTATATTCTCAAGATATCAGGGTGTAACACTTTCTCTAGCAAATTACAACTTAAGCATTCTAGAAGCCTCATTATTTTTCCTCATTTAACTTCATACATCATTCTAGATGTACTATATGGATGATGTCTTTACTATATTATTATTACATCCTGGAGTTGCACTACCTTCATTTCTTAACAAAATCAATAGCCCATTGTGTTATTCTGACTTTTTTTTTTTATTTGTCGCTGAAGATTATCTGTTTGGTTTGAGATCAAAATATTTGGTTATATATCTTACTTTTATTTATTATATTAGAAGTATTAAAATCATTCTTTACACAAATTCTCATAATTATTCTATTCCTTTTTTTTACTTGTAATATGATCACTTTGTTCTTTACTTTCTTTATTTAGGTACAAATTGTGTTTATATGAGATTAGAAGTGGTTTTTCATAATCTATGAACAAGATATGAGTATTTAAGTTGAATTCTCTTTTTTCAAGTACATTTAAAGTGAAGACCTAATCAATACATGAATAACACTTTCTAACTCTTCTTTTACATAGTCCAGTTTTTCCTCTATGTAATAACTTTCTAATTTCCCTTTTAGTGTGGAATTCTTTATATTATAATTTATTTTTAATTGTATTGAAAGACAACCACCATTTTCTGTAAGCTTTTCTCTTATTTTTTTCCAGTGGCATTGCCAGAGCTTTTGCTGCCCCTCTCAATACACACCAAAAATATTACAAAAAGTCAAAATGACTTATAGGATAAGGTTCAAAGTGCCGCCCGGGGTGGACACACTATGGCACTGGTTTTTTCTATATGTTTATTTCAATTTCTGATATTGCTTTTTTCAGTGTCATTCTGTTCTCTCCCCCTTCCCCCCAACGCTGTCATTAGATACATTTTTAATTATATGTATATATAACATATGAGTTATATTTTATATTAATATGCAAAAGTGATGAAAAATTTTCCTTCAGCTAAACTAAATTACATGTACACAAGCCAAGACCAACCATGTGCAAGCTCTGTTAGTTCAGATCCACATCTGAAGCAACATATTTCCCTTTCACTTAAAACATTTGAAACTTTCTGAAGAATCAACTCCTACTTTGGCTTATTTAAATAACAACAAACATCTGTAGAAAGTTTCTGGTATTGAAACTACGTGTTTTTAGACAAATAATGAGTTTAATAAAATCAACAAATATAATCCTACAAGTTTCATAAGTTGTTAGACTACATCGTCAGAAGTACTAGCAAAAATTATACACAAAAACATTAGAAACAATTAATTACACATACAGATGTTATTCGAACTTCACAATTGGTACATACAAACAAGTAACCAGAATAAAAAAAAGTTAAATTAATTACTGTATTAGAACACTGCTAGTTGTTGCTGTCACATTCTGTAGCATGGCACATGTCGTATCCTAGGTCTGCAGTAGTTAGATTTTTCATGAAAGCAGGTCAAACTTGATGTAGGATTAAGCTTTAACTTTTGTAACATTGTCTTATGATCCATAGCCTCTGCTACAGATCCCCAGACAATATTAAGGTTAAGGATTTCAGAGGCTTCCTTGAACTTTATCATGAAACATTATGAGCAGTACATGGCATTTTTGTTTGTTGCCAAACTAGTTTATTTGATGACCTGTGTTAATTATATGGGATGCTAAACCTGATTTATGTTCTCTTCTTTTTTTTTTTCAATGTCTTTTATGTGTTCAGACATGCTAATTTCCCCTGACCTTCCCATCTTCCATACATAGGAAATGTCACAAGAGCAATGAATCTCATAAATGCCCGATTTTTTCATGAAGATGATAACATCTAATATGTGCAAGTAATTGTTTCTAGCTTTCTTTTTCTTTGTGTGTGTGTGTGTGTGTGTGTGTAACTTTTGCTAGTACCCTTGACGATGTAATTCTGATGACTTATGAAACTTGCAAAGCTATATTTGTTTATTTTATTAAACTTGTTACTTGTCAAAAAACATGGAGTCTCAATACTGAAAACTTTCTATAGAAACTTCATATTCAACAACTCAGTTGTTTGCAGTTTATGATTGTCGGCAGCACAAAAATGATATGAAATATCCTCCAGCTTCAGCCAGTGAAATTATATTTCAGGAGTTTCTAAATGAGACTGTGGATGACATGAACATCATTGATGCATGCCCAACATGTTTTATTTTTTTGGCATGGTGGGGGGGGGGGAATATTCCTATTATGTTTTGCTATTTTGTTGCTGTTGTATTTCACTGTTTTCTGATTTTTTTTTTTTTTTTTTTTTATATTTTTTGTGAGAGATTTTTTCAACCCAGTAACACTAATTTTTTGTTTGCACATTAGAATGTTGAGAAAATTTCTAGGGTACAGGCATATGCAGTACAGATGATTGACACTACTACCACACCAGGAATTCTAAGTCACAAATCCATGAGTGGCCTCAGCAGTGTCCCTGCAGTACGTGAATTCCCTCTAGGCACAACTTTGCAGAGTTAGCAAGCAGCAGCAGCAGGATCAGAAGGCTTCAGAAGTCTAGCAACTTTGTCAGACATACATTTCACATGTGGAAGGGAAATTCTGGAATTGAGCTGGTGCTGATCTGGAAGCCTTCAGAATTGTTACCAGTAGGTTCATTCCTATGTAGCAACAAGCCTGCAGAAAGTGCTTTACTGCCTTACCTTCGAATGGAGGAATTAATAGCCTAGTTCAGTAATTACGAGGGTGGTCTGACAAGTTCTCGGCCTCGACCATAGATGGCAACACTATCAGCAAGATTTTTTTTTTTAAGTTGGTACATCTGTCATAAGCATTCGTGTGAAATTGTAAGTCATTCTATCAAGTATTTTGTTTTATACAACTGTCTGAAGCAAAAGTATTGTCTGTATCCCTTGAAATGGATAAATTGAGTATCGTGCAATTATAAAATTCTTTGTAAAAGAAGGTTTGATGCCCAAAGAAATTCATTCGAAGTTTATGGGTACTTTTCTCTTTCATTTTCAACAATTAAGAAATGGGCTGCCAAGTTTACACGTGGCTGTACCAGCCTTGAACATGATCCATTTGAAGGACGTCCAAAAAGTGTAACAACACCAGAAATCATTGATCAAGTGCACGATATGGTATTGGATGACTGGCAAGTCAAAGTGCATGAAATTGCTGAGACTATAGGCATTTCAAAAGAACGTGTAGGATATATTTTGCATGAAGAATTGCAAATGAAAAATCTTTACGCAAGATTGGTGGCGCACTTGCTCACAGCAGATTAAAAACATACTTGCATGAAATTCTCTGAACAGTGCTTGGAGCATTTTAACAAGTATAAAACTGATTTTGTGCATTGATTTATTACTATGGATGAGACTTGGATTCACTATTACACACCAGAATCCAAACACCAGTCAAAACAGCGAACAGAAGCCGGTTGTTCAGCACCAAAGAAGACAGAGTCGGTTCCATCAGGAGGAAAGGTCATGACATCGGTGTTTTGAGATGCTAACGGCATTTGTTTATTAATTATCTTGAAAAGGGTAAAACAATAACCAGGGAATATTATTCTGATCTTTTAACCGGACCAGACAAAAAAATTCATGAGAAAAGACCCGGTTTGCAGAAGAAAAAAATCGTCTTTCATCAGGACAATGCACCTGCCCACAAAGGTGTTTTGGCAATGGGAAAATTAAGGGATCTGCACTATGAATTGTTGGAACATCCACCCTATTCCCTAGATTTGGCTCCCTCTGACTTCTATCTCTTCCCAAAAGTAAAACTCTTCTTTGCTGGTCAGCGTTTTTCTTCGAATCAAGAAGTGATTGCAGCTGTAGAGGAGTATTTTGCAGATCTTACTGTGAACCACTTCAGGGATGGGATAATGGTGCTGGAGCATCGCTGGAATAAATGTATTAGTCTTAAGGGAGATTATGTTGAAAAATAAAAATAATTTTGAAATGATAAATTCATTTTTACATTGTTTGGCTGAGAACTTTTCAGACTACCCTCGTAAGGTGTGGAGAGCATATCCAACAATGCCACCATCCACACTACATGCAAGAAGAAAAGGAGAGGAATATAAATTGGAGACCCTGCTCTAGCGATGAAGCATGGCAATAGCCTCTTCATGCATCCAATAAGCAGGGTAGTGTTTCATTAAGCTGTGAAAGTCATCTACCACTTAGATATCTAGTGGCATATTCTCCAACTAGGGAAAGTAAGTTTTTAAGGTGGCATTACTCTCCTTGCTAATGTCTTATTTGTGAAACAAGCCATAGCCCATTAATTTCCCAAACTGTTCTCTTATTTAACTTTATAGTTTCCATTGAACTAGTGAAGACACTTGAACAAACATTTTGGTTGTAATAAAAGTTTATGATTTTTTCCTTTTTTATTTTCTATTGTAATTTTTGCAGTAAGCCTCTGTAAAAACTAATTCTTTATAAAAGTAATCCTTTATATCTTTTAATCACAGCTGTCTGTATGAATAACTCAACTTAAACCATCTTCCAAAATATTTTTATTGATTTGCAGATGCAGCAGCAGCAAAGGCTTCAGCAGTTGCAACAAGTTTCACAGAGTGGTCCAAATCCACAGTTAAGACATCTTCTTCAACAGGTATGATAATTCTTTGCAATTTTTGAAGTCTTACAGTTGAATTTATATTAAGAAATTTTTTATTAAACTTTATATTAAGAAAAAAAAGTAATGGTAGTAGTAATAATAATAACTATAATAATGCTATTACCAGACAGGCATCTCCATGGAGTCTGAAGACTGACACTGCCTATCATATCTCTCCTTAAACACATTCACTGATAAGATCATTCATGACTACCTCTTGTCCCATTCCACTCATTTGTCATTCTCCACTAAAAAATCGAACTCTTACATTCTTGAGATGACCCTCCCCATCCTTGTTCTTTCCTGTTCCGCTATAAACTAAAACTGTCAACCTATCACAATTCCTATTTCAAACTCCATCAGTTCCCTTCTTGCAGCCTTTTCATCCAGATACAGTTGCAGATACAGATACCCTTCCATCTCACTATGGTATCACTGATTGTTGACTCGAGATGGCCCAATTTGTCAGCAATTTGCCAAACAGATAGTTCTCCAACATGGCATCCTATCACAACTCCTCTTTCAAACTCCATCAGTTCCCTTCTTGCAGCCTTTTCACCCAGATGCAGTTGCAATGACTGTATCTGGGCATCATATTCCTCCAATTTATACTGGCTACAAATACATGACTCATTACATGGCATGATGCACCTTGCCCATGGGGGGGGTTGACTTCTCTCCATGCAGCATACATACATATATATATATATATAAACTACAAATTATGTACTCACAAATTCACATTTCGATGGAAATCGTGTTGTAAATGCAGTATTAAATACACAAAAATAATAATCAATTCTGAGAAAGTGCTTAGTATTCTTTCTTTGTAAAGCATTTTATTTCTCGCAGAATTATCATTCTTCTTAACCTCCCTATTGACCGAGGTGGATGAAATAGTGAGACCAAGTTGCACTTCTTATCCATGTTATTCAACAGGTGTTACAGTATCGTATCCAGATTTAGCTGGATGTCTATAGACATCATGGCTGGTTGGGGGGGGGGGATCCACAACTGCTCCACCAGAAACTCCCAGGTCAGACAGAGCACAGCTTTCCATTTCTTTCTCTATATTATTTTGTTCTGACTCAAGTTTTTTTTATAAATATCTTATCTTATCTCTCCACATTTTCCATGATTTTCCTCTTCACGTTTTCCCCTCGGACTTACTTTTATATCTTCTTCTCAGTATTTTTAAATTCATTCTCATTATATGTCCACTTCAAGTGGGAGTTCACAAGCATTTCTTCCACACTTTCTTGTCCCAAAACATTCCTATTATCCATATTTCTTATTCTTTCTTTTCTTGTTGTAATAGGTTTCACAGTATGATAAGAACACAGATGGTTAAGAAAATAACTATTTATTAACTTAAAAGCTAATATTTCACTGGTATTATATCCAGCATCTTCAGAGCACACAACACAAAGTTTGTTACAAATGCAAAACAACCACAATCCGGTGTAACAGTGGGGCTAGTAAAAGTAATTGCAGCGTGCAACACAAGACTAAAGTCCTAATATGGTGCCATCTAGGTTAAAAAAAAAAAAATTCAAAGTTTTGAAATAGTGGTCCAAATGATAGTCTTAGAAAGTTTGAAAAAATGAAATAAAATAAAAGTAATAAATATTAATTTGGTCTTAAGATGACTGTCTCCCAAATCTTTGGTAGATTTATACAGCCATACTTGTTAAGGTTTGGAGTATGTTTTAAGGCTTCTGTTGATTCCAGGAACAACCTCTCTGACTTGTAGAAGCTTCTGTGCATTACTTTTGTTTCTTTCCAATTGATCCTGTGTGCAGGGGTATCCAAAGCATGGTCTGCCAGACCCGACTTACCATAGCAAAAGTGTCGGATATATTTTTTGTGTTCACTGAGGTGGATGTCCACATTTCTTCCTGTCTGTCCGTAGTAGGCTTGATGGCAAGAACAGGGCACTTCATAGACACCTGGATGTGATAAAGGAGTGCATTTGTCCTTAGGTGAACGGATGAGAGTTGCTAATTTTATATAAGGTTTAAATTCTGTGTGTAGTTGGTGTTTGTTAAGCACCCTAGATATCTTTTCAGATGTGCCTTTAATGTATGGGATGGCGATGGTTTTGTTGTAGTCTTCTGTGGTAGATAGAGGGGATTTATGGGTAGCAACCTAGATGGCGCCATATTAGGACTTTAGTCTTGTGTTGCACGCTGCAATCACTTATACTAGCCCCACTGTTACACCGGATTGTGGTTGTCTTGCATTTGTAACAAACTTTGTGTTGTGTGCTCTGAAGATGCTGGATATAATACCAGCGAAATATTAGCTTTTAAGTTAATAAATAGTTATTTTCTTAACCATCTGTGTTCTTATCATACCGTGAAACCTATTACAACATGTCTGACGAACACATAAGCCTATCCATGCGTCTTTCTTTTCTTGTTTTTTTGCCATCTTCTGTCTTGTAAACTTTCATTTCATTTGCTTATTTTTCCTTTTGTTAGTCTTAATATCTCTACTGCATAAGAAAAAAAAATGGATGGAAAGTAACTTATGCTAATCAAACATTTGCACTTTAATGAGCCCAAAATAGACCATTGTTATAAAAGTTTGGCCCAGTGAAATCCTCAACATCTGCTGATCAAATTTCAGCCACTCACTATACACTTACTAGTGATTCCCAAATAATTGAAGGTTTTACTACTGTTCAACATTTGCCCATTGTATCTGGCACCAGTAATTTGTACATTTTCTCGTATAATTTAAAACCACGTTCTCACTCTTCTTAATAATATAATCCATAAATCTATCTTCCAACTTTCCCATACTTCTTCCTGTTGAACCCAGTCAAAGGCTTTTTCTAAATTCTTAGTGTTTCTCCATCATTTCCCTCACAAAAAAAAAAAAAAAAAAAAAAAATAGTCAAAATCAATTCTTTGTTCTCTATTTTATATCTTAGTTGCCATTATCCTTTCATAAATCTTTGCACAATGACACAATAATGTTATTCCTCTTTAGTCAATACAATCCATTCTTGAGTTTTCTTTATGTACTGGTACAATAATCCTCTTTGTTCCAATCAAGTATCACTTTCTTTCTCCATATTACTCTAAAGATGCCCCACAACCTTTCATTCCTACATTACTAGAAGCTCTATCAGTTCATCAGACAAATCATCTATCCCATGGGTTTTTCTATTCTTCATCATCCTTAATGCTTCTTCAGCCTCTGTCATATTCCCTATTATCCCTCTCATTTCTAAAAGATTGTTGTCATATCATCTTATTCTCTTCTGTTTCATAAGCTTTCTGTCTGTTTTTTTTTTTTTTTTTTTTTTTTTAAAAAACTTAATTTTTTGCTCATTCTTCTGTTTTTTGTTGATTCGTACATTTCCTTGTTCCATTAATATCTTCTTCCAGCTTTATGTGAATCCAGCCTAGCTTTTTATATTTCCCCTTTAAATATTGTTTCTCTGTTTATTTATTTATTGCATGGCTCTTTCTTTGATTATGAATAATTCCATCATCATTGGATCTAGATTTTGGTTTAATTGTTTCTGTAACTCTCTTACCATCAGTATTTCTTTTCAAAACTTTTTTTTACTTTCACTTGTTCTGCCACACACTTCTTCTGTTAATCTTTCATTACATCTTGAAATTTTTTTCCATTCCTCTTCTACATTACTGGTGATTAACTCATTGGCTTGGACCTTCTGCCAACTTTGCTTAACCTCTGTCTGTTTCTACATCTTCAGCTTAAGCTTTTCACTTCTCTTTTTATCTTGCTACATTTATATTCCATAACCACAGCTTTAAAGAGGGCTATAAGAAACCTACAATCTCCAACTAAGGTAACAGGTGGCAATGCTTCTTTTCCGTGACTTTCATGCTCCATTCTTTATTAAGGATGAAATAATCTATTGTTTCTGAGACTTTTGTGCATGGAGAACATGTTGAACATTTATGACAAGTATATATTCCACACAGGAACCGTTTGTTGAACAATATTTTGTCGCATTTAAGTTAATAAAGTAATGTATCCCTCTTAAACAGATTGTTTCTTAACTCATTCATGTAATTTTGTTGTTGTTGTTTGGCTCTCCTGATGAAGTGTACTATAAACATGAAACTAGTAGAGATTTAAACTCAATAAAATGATTGTTCATCAAACAGTCTCCATGTGGAATATAGACCAGACTTAATAGATTATTTCATGTTTAACATTTATTGATTTTTGCTCACCATCCCAACTATATATTTTTAATTCTGTGGCTTTGTTTTTTCTTATACTAGCTGTTTCCATTTTTGAGATTATTTCTTTGACAAATGGTCCTAAATGTTTTTTTACTACTGTTCTATCTTCTCCAACCTGTGCTTTATTATCTAAGGTAATTACACTCATATTCTGAATAATTCCCTCCAATTTTTCCTCAAATGATATAGTTTACATTACATTTAAATACAAGTCTCATTATCCTATCGCTAATTCAGTCATTTTTTTTTTATAAGTCTGTCATTTACTTCTTTACTGAAGATAATGCCAATACCATTTTTGAATGGTTGTTACCTCCTTTCCAAAACAAAATTTAGTCTCCTCTTAAGTTTCTCTTTCCTCTTTTTTGCAGTTTGTCTCACTCAAAACATAAACATCTTTCTTTGCCATCATAATATCCGCTAACTTCTCATTTTTATGTGTTAATATGTTCAATTTTCCTACTCTCAATTTCCTCTCTAGTCCAGGTTATTTACCATTTGTATTCACCTGGCTTTGATTCCTGTTTCTTTTTATCTATAAAAAGAAACACAGCTAGCTTTCTGGACTTGTCACAGCATCATTGGTGGTGGTGGTGGTTTTTTTCCTTTCAGTCATTTCCAACCTAGGTGACTTTGTAGGCATTGTCCACAAAGTGTTCCTGGTGAGGTTTTTACAGGATAGTTCACCACTGCTCCCCCCCACACACACACACACATTTTATCTGGGCTTGGGACCGGCATATGGCTAGGACATATTCATACTGTAATCCACGTGTTCACGGGACCAGTTTGCCTGTTCTGGGGAACGAAAAACCTGAGTTTCCGAGTGAAAAAAAACCCCTACCTCTGTATGAGACCGGCTAACTCACCTTTAATCGAACATTAAAGGTGAGTTAAATCACCTTTAATTGAGCATTCTGAATAATGGGGCTCTAGGTAGACGAAGCCCATAGGGCTTCGTCTATACTAGAGCCCCATTATTCAGAATGTTCAAGGTTTCTAATGCATTTTCTTCTATCAGGCATGCCCAGCTGATTTGACTCTTCGCCTCACATGCCCTTTCAAGCTCAGAAGTAAGATTGAACTGTGAGACATTATTAAGATAAGCAAAGTGCTTGCAGCAAACCATACTTGGTTATACCACACTTGTATTGTAGTTACTGATTTCTTAATGTGTGATTTATGAAAAAAAACTATTCTTAAAATGTGTATATATGTGTTATTTTCAAACAGCAAGTTCAACAAATTCGACAGCATCCTCATCAACAAATGTTATTGCAACAACATCCTGGCATCCGTGCTCAACTTTCATCTGGTGTTTCGCAGACAGCTTTAACTTCTTCAGTTAATCAGCAGCAGCAGTCACAGCAGCAACAGCAGCAAGCACAGCAGCAAACTCAAGCTTGGGATGACCAAGGAATTTTAGGTCTTATTTGAATTATGGCTTCATATATTAATTATTCAACCATTATCATTTTGTACTTCATGAACATTTCTTTTTCTATGAGTAAAAACAAAATTTATACTATGACTGTAGTTAGACCAAAGGAAACCTCATGTACTGAAATGTGTGTAAAGATTATTGTAAAAAAAAAAATTTGATAATGCAATGTCAAGTGGCAACTGTTGTTTATTTCTATTAATCATCTTTTCCATTAATTTTGGACTGAAAAAACCAAATGGATTTATATTTCTAGACGTTTCAGCTTCAATTTGAGATGCATGATTGTACACAATCAGATTTTTAAGATTCATTTAAAACATAATATATTATTTATGATTCCATTTCAAGCTGAAGCTTCTCTTGTTGAAGATTAAAACTTTATGTTCTCTCTCTCTCTCTCTCTCTCAAGCTCCAGAACAGTTGTATCTATAACTGACTTCAAATATCTTTATAGCATATGCAACATTTTTATATATTTACTTGATTTGCATCTGAGTTCAAAGAAGTTTTCTGTATTTTTCCTATTACAGAAATCCTTCAGAAGCTTATATCTAAAAAAAATTAAAGTAATGAATCACATCTCAGGCATCTATAAAATTTATTGCACACTCAATCACACAGTATCTAGCATTCAGCTGCTAGTTTACTGGTTTAGGGTATGAGCCCAAATAAGTTGATGATGACTGGCTGAATACCAGGTGATTTGCTGTGTTTTGCATTTATAATTATTATCCAGGACTACTACAGAGTTAAAAAGATTCATCATGAGAAGTCCATCATACCATTCCTTAATCTCATTCATTAGTTGCACTATTGCTACCCTCTTGAACAATGCATTCCATGGACCAGCAGTTCTTGGGGGGGGGGGGCTACTTTTCACTCTCTCATTCATCACTTCATTTTGCAGCTTCCAGGGAGGTCCCCCTGTTATCAGTTCCTTCTGCTTGTTTTACTATAAAAAATCTTATCAGTGTCAATCTGGTAAATACCTCTCAACAGTTGTAAGTCTTAATCATGTTGTTCCTTTGTTTATTCTGGTAGAAATGCTTACACATTGGCTATTTGTCACATTTTTTTAACAAATTACAACATCGACTAATTATTACTCTACATTGTAGTTTCTTTAAAGAATTAATTATAATACATTTAATTAACATTTCTGATATTTAAGCAAAGTCAATCAGGGAACACAGTGCAGTATGATATGTGCACACAGACACTAACATTGAATAAATATTGAATAAATGAGGCCGAAGCATATGTGCACACAGGCACTAACATTGAATAAATGAGGCTGAAGCATAGCAAATGAAGTTAAGCCTAAAGTTCTAAATAGTGCCCCCCCCCCCCCCAGTATGCTAAATGAGTGTTTTCTTGGTCATTGAGCAGAAGTTTCAAGGATGAGTGCTTTCCAAATTATTTTGGGAAATTTCATGAAGCTGAGGCAGATACTAGGAACAATCTCTCATACTTATATTTGCTACAGTGCATTAGAGTGGCCCTCTTCCAGCATATCTTGTGGTGGTTGTCCAAAGCATTGTCAGCAAGACCGGAATGGCTATAGTGGTGGAACTAGATGTAGTCCTTGTGTTTGTCAATTCTCATATTAAGACAATTTTTAATTGCAAGGAACCTGGTAAAGACCTGGCAGGTCCAGGAATAACATCACACCTGCCTCCCAGCAGTATGGGATTATAAAAACCCCATATAACAGGACAAAATTAATCAGTTCTGATAACAGAGGCCTCACAACTTGACCACATTCTTAAGACCCAATGGCTACAACATTAAAAACCCAAAACCACCCCTGCTTCTCCAGAACAGACAACAACAAATTTATCACCATTCCATATATCCAGGGTACATCAGAAAAACTAATAAAAATCCTTGAAAAATACATTACAACCACTTATAGACCATGAAACTGGCACCTGTTATCTGCTGCACCAAAGCCTTCTTCAATTAACATGAAAAAATGAGGGATAAATAATACTATTTATTTAAGGCCATCATCAGTGGCAACAATAGTTAATTACAAAGTAGAATGTGAGCAATGGATTGGTTTGAAAAAGTTACAGCTGCATGATGTTATACATAAAACAACACAATGGCATTACTGAGGAAATACTGCAATACTAAAAATTATTATCTATTTTAAAAAAATAATTGATGTCTGATTAAAATAAGACTTTCCCATATCTTAGATAAAGAGAGGCAGTTGTTCCAATTTAAGTTTGGAGAGCGAAGTAAGGCCTCAGTACTTTCTTTAAACAAGCGTTCAAATTAATAATGACATTGATGAAGTAAATATGTTTCAGACCACAGGATGTTGTGTTGTTTTATGTATAACATAACATGGCTCTTGCTTTTCCAAATCAATCTGTTGTTCACATTCATACTTCATAATTAACTATTGTCGCCACTGATGATGGCCTTAAATAAATAGTATTATTTATCCCTCATTTTTTCATTTAATTGAAGAAGGCTTTGGTGTAGCAGATAACAGGTGCCAGTTTCATGGTCTATAAGTGGTTGTAATGTATTTTTCAAGGATTTTTATTAGTTTTTCTGATGTACCCTGGATATATGGAGTGGTGATAAATTTGTTGTTGTCTGTTCTGGAGAAGCAGGGGTGGTTTTGGATTTTTAATGTTGTAGCCATTGGGTCTTGAGAATGTGGTCAAGTTGTGAGGCCTCTGTTATCAGAACTGATTAATTTTGTCCTGTTATATGGGGTTTTTATAATCCCATACTGCTGGGAGGCAGGTGTGATGTTAGATTTCCTGTCAGAAGACAGGAAATCTAATATCAAAATCTGAAATAATGAACTCAGTTCTTTACTTTATAACAGATGATGTTATATTCCTAACTAGTACAAATGCTCAGAGCTTTGTGATTCAATTAAAGAACCAAATGACTGAGGTAGCAAATTTGATATGAAAATCAGCAATTTAGAAACAACATGAACATGAGCTGCATTTTGAAGGAAGAATCTATAGAACAAATATTTCAAGTATTTATGCACTGTTTTTAGTGAAAATGGCAAATAAATATAGAAATAGATAATAGAATAAGCAAAACTGATATTGTTGGGGAGAAACGGTAGAACTTGTTGAAGAAATTTATATAGAATAAGAGAGAAATTAAAACATTGAATTAGCAGCATGTTTTGGGAAATTTTAGAAGAGAGCATTGCTAATAATTGTAATAATAATAATGGTCAGTATCTGCTGGATTCTGTTCAGACATGTATTAGTCACTACTTGTACCATATTTCAACACAAGAGGTGCACAGAATCATATGGAGAGAAGACACAAGAAATAATAGGTCTCATTGACTGTGTTATTGTTGATAGTGCTGTCTTTCACATTCTACTTCAAGAATAAGAATATACAGAGGATTTGAAATAGAAAGTGATCGCCATTTAGTTTTGAGCAGGATAAAAATGAATATTGCATTGAAAATAAAAATATTTATACAAAAAAAACATTTAAAAAGAAGAAAATCAAACAACTTTCAAACATGAGTTCTAGATTCAAATTTGATATAGTAATGTAGAAAAAAAAAATGAAAGTGTTAAAAAAAAAAATTTTTTTTTAAAAAAAAAACATTGACTGGTTCATCCAGAGGCAGGTGATGAAGATATTTGCATGGTGGACCTAATAAGTTAAGAGGCAGTCCTGTGAAAGAAAAAAATATATCAAGTGTTCCTAACATGTAAAGCAGTATGTGCCCTAAGAGAATACAGAGAAAAAGGTAAAAGCTAAGCTGTATAAAAGTAGCTACAAAAGTCATGAGAAGACTGGTAACAGTATAGAAGATAAATATCAGGGATGTGGTAAAATGTTCTGGGGCTATTGAAAAAGCTGAAAATGCTTAGAAATGGAAGAAAGGTTGCTATAAAAGAAATTATGTGATATCTGATATCATCTGGGTTTACTTTCAGACATTATTTAACAAAACAAACAATGACAGAACATAAAATATTCAGGATCAGTGAAATTAGCAGTCTATATCAGTACTTGAAATTAAAAAATAAATAAATAAAAATTGAGTAACTGATGCAACCCAAATTTGTTATGAAAATTATCAATAAAGAAGACAAAATTTGTGAAAATAGACAGGAACATGTAAAATATCAAGAGAGTGTTCAAACTAGTTTGTAACTTTTAGATCAGAGTCGGGTTAGAAATGAAATAGTTGATCATCACAGAAGTGATACTTCTGAGAAAAACTAGGAGGCGGAAGATTGCATTAATGTCATAATCATATTGAAACTGAAGATATTTGGAAGAAACTTAACATTGTTAGCATTTAGGGTTGTATTGAACAGAGCTCATCAAACATGGTATGATCACTTAAACAGAATGAGAGCAGAAAGGTTAGCAAAACAAGTGTTTGATTGATCAGTTAGAAGACTGAATTATAAGATCTCCAATATCAAACTAATCTGAAGAAAATTGACAAAGTAGTTGGTTGTAATGTAAACTTAACCTATTATACTATCATAATATCCTGTACACCCTCTCCCTTTAGAATCTATATCAAGAATTGCATAATGATTATAAGCTGTATACAGTGTAAAATAATAGGGGCTCTACTCATTCTATGCTGGCAGGAAAAATTAAAAGGATATGAAAAGAAAACTATATATATATATATATATATATATATACAGGCCCTGTGGCGTGTGCATTATACACAGGCGCCGCAGAAGAAAAGGCGCCTAAAAGATGTCAAAAAATATGAGATAAGAGTTTAAACGAACAACGAATGGTACAGAATAGTACATATAATTATGAATGTACGTCGTCTTCCGTTCGGGCCCCTTCAGATCTTCCCGGAAACAAACAAATAAATTCTGAAATTGTATCCTGGACCCGATCACTGTAAATTTTTATTAAAATTTATGAAAATATATCTAAAATAGTTCTTTATTTTTTGATGTATCATAAATCAACTTATGATTAATTGTTTAGTTCCATGTAAGGGCTGTATCCTAATTTTAATCGGATTGGATGCATCTGGTCCGACCCTAAAAATCGGCTTACTACTGATAACTCATTCTTCTCAACATTCAAGCCTGTTATATTAGCTGGCTGTTAGGGTGGCATCAGCGACACAAAATAATCGGCGAACTCTCGAGTCCAATGCAAAACATTCTTGTAAAATTCTCTTATCCAATTTCGTTGAATCTTCAAAATTAATTTATTTATTAATGCAAAATTAATGTAAAGAATATTTGAATAAATCTCTTAAATCTCTATAAAACTTTATATTACTATTTTATATTATTTTGAAAATTTATATAACTTGAAAAAATTTGTATAAGCAGGACTAATCCGTAGGTAACATTATACCGTAAAGCGATTTTCATTTCCTGTTCGTTTTATTCACACTTTATTCAAAAAAACCTTTTTTGGAAGGGTGCCGAACATTAATCGCACACACAAGAAAAATACTATGCGCCGGTCCTGTATATATATATATTGAGAATTTTACTTCATGGTGTGAAAATGTTTTTGAAATAGGAATGGCAGTATATAACACAGCTTATTGATCATAAATTTATTGTAAAAGTATACAAAAAAAAAAAAATATATATATATATATATATAAGTAAAATGTATAGGATAATTTTAAATTTGCTGTGTAAAATTATATAGCAAATATCTTAACATTAGAAATAGTGAAAATGTAAATTTTGTTAAAGAACTAATCACCTTAACTAACCATATATTACTTTTAATTAAAGGTACACCATACCATTGCATTCTGTCACAAAAAAAAAAAAAAAAAGAATTGGCTGTTTATGAAAGTGTTCAAACCAATTTTAACCTCTGCATCAGAATTTTTAACTGCTGACATTATGATAGCTGCTAATAATATGCTATACGAAATCACATACATATGTTTGGCACATTTATAACTTGTGTCAAAAGTCTGGCAGACTTGATTTTTTTTTAAGCAATGTTAATTTTTCTATTACTTTAGTCTATTATAATATGGATGCAACCAGTTAATAATAATCACACATAGTTTATACACAGAATATCATTCATAATCCACTAACATTTTTGAATTAGTACTGGCTGATCTATAAATACTGGAGATTCTCTGTTGAAGTGAGATGTATTTATCAGTAAGAGGAAATCCTATGTTTATGATGTGTTAATGAACTCTACTGTTGGTGTTTTCTATCATGCCAGTTCTGTCATTATAATATTCTCCTCTGAAGTGAAGCAGAAAATGTATAGAACCTAAACGGAGCTAGTTAATCATTTGTTTGTAGTTGAACATAACTATGAAGTGAAAACGTTTGTTAACTTTACCTTGTTTTTAATTATCTGCTAAATGGTATTACATTTCTGATTTTAGTGCTTTCCTTAGGTTTTAATATTTCAGTTTTGTTTTATTTTATTTATTAATCTTTTTTTTTAAAGATAATAGGTATCTGTTCTTATCATTATATGAATTTTAAAATAAACATGAAGAAGAGTTGATTCGTTTTCATTAAAGATAGAAGATCCAGAATTTCATTTTTTGAATATCCTTGCAAATTATTGTTCAGGAGATGTATTGTACAAAGTTTGTAACAGCAATAATAACTTAATATGTAAATGGTTAAAATAAACATTTTTAATACAAAGCAATTGTTTTTCCCTTCATAATCAAGACTCTGAAATCGGTAACACAAACTTTGAACCACTTTTTGTATCCCCCCCCCCTTCATACAGTTTGAGAATAAGTTATGATTATGGATATATGCATGTAATAAAGAGTCAGCTTGATTTTGGTTACTTAAATTAACTAACATGTCAACTCTCATAAGAGTTTGTAGGGCAAAAAATGAATAATTTCCTAGAGAATTTCCTCTAGCATTATATAGTGTCACGAGTGAACATAGCAGTAGATTTGAGCTGTGCTTTTAATTAGTGTATAGTGTGGATTTTTATTGCAAATTGTGCTGGGTTTTTTTTTTTTTTTTTTTTTTTTTTTTTTTTTTTTTTTTTTCCAGTTTAGATGCAAGTGTCCTTCAGTGGTGGTGGAATTTTTGTTTATATTGTGTTTTCGTTACTTTTTTCTTCTTTCTGCTTCTGAAAATGGCATCCACAAAGAAACGTGTTGGCGGCACAGAATGCTTCGTTATGAAGTTTGAATTCTGCCTTGAATTTTTCACAGTGGATGTGTTGTAAAAATTGTAATATGTATGCACCAAAAACATGAGGGATTTGTGGACTGTTTGGGTAAACAAAAAGAAGAGAAAGCATGTGAAAAGTGTCTTGATAGATTAGAGTGATTAGAAATGGGAGCAAGAGTCAGGACTGCAAAAGAAAAGCTTAGGCTGGACCAGAACAACCCCAGACAGAAAAAAATCGCAATATGAAAAGACTGTAGAAATTGCTTAATATAGTTCCATTTTTTTTTTTTTTTAATCAGAGGTCAGGCTAGGATAAATGATTAACAAACATTTAGATTCATTTTTTTCATACAAGACAGTGTTCAAACCAGTTTTAACTTATGGATCTGATAGCTGGGTCAGAAGTAAAACACTTGACCAAAGACTAGAGACCACAGATATGAGAGTCCTGAGAAAGATTATAGGCGTGAACAGATGGCATCAATGGCAATATCATATTAAAAATGAGGATATTAGGAAAGAACTTGACATTGTCAGCATCCAGGAATGCGTTAGCAGAGCTAATCTCAGGTGGTATGGTCACTTAAACAGAATGGGCGAGGAAAGATTAGCAAAACAAGTGTTCTCTGCCAGGTTGGCAGCAAAACGACTGATAATGTTGGAGTCTTGACAAGTAACAGACTGATTTGGAGGAAAATTGTAGATAGGAAATTAATAATGATGTAATTTTTTTTCATGTAGTACTATCATATCCTGTACACCCCTTGAGGGTACATGGCAGGAATTTGATGATGATGATATTGCAGCAGCATGTAGTTTGTATATTGTACATATGTATGTTTTCCTGATGATGACCTCAATTACAGAGGTCGAAACATTGATTGTTACTTGCTTATGTTAAGTAATTATTTTAACGTGTGTCGTCTCCATAAATTCTTCACTATGAAAAATGAATGAAATAAGTGTTTGAATTACATGACTATGTGAAAGAGATTTACTTTAAAAAAATTCAGTGAATTGTTTAAAAATTAATAATTAATCATTTATGAAATTATAGTAAGAATTCTTATTTCTGTTGTTAATAATTAATATTTTTCATACTTTATATTGGGAATACTCCACTTTAATTTTACTCAACTGTAATATAAGAATGTTCATCATGATCATTATCAATTTTCTGATATATATCCTCAAGGCTACTATAACAGCACTATGTGATTAAATTTTCATTCTGATCAATCTCCTGTTAACAATTTTCCTCCAAATTAACTATTGTCAGCACTCCAATATTGTATCTAACATTTCACACTTCTAAGGCTTTTGACTGAATCAGTCCACCAGATTGAATTTGGCTAATTTCTCTCTTAGTCTATATAAATTTATTCAGCTAGCTCCCCACCATACCAGCTTTGCTTATTCTATTGTCTATTTCCAAATTAATTTGCCATCACCATCAGACTTGAATATACAAAAGTAAAATGAATCTAAATGTTTGTTAATCATTTATCCTCCTTAGATTAGCTCTGCTCACACATTCTTGAATGCTAACAATGTCAAGTTCTTTCCTAATATCCTCATTTTTAATGAGATTCTACTTCTATTAATGCCATTTGTTGCCCCTCCCTAATTTATCTCAGTATCTGTGGTTTCCACTCTTTGATCAAGTGCTATATTTCTTAACCAACTCTCAGATCCATAACTTAAAACTGGTTTGAACACCCTCTTGTATACTGCTAGTTTAGTCTTTTGGCTAATTTCTCTCTTATTCCATATAAATTTATTCAGCTAGCTCCCCACCATACCAGCTTTGCTTATTCTATTGTCTATTTCCAAATTAATTTGCCATCACTAAAAACTGTGCCTAAAGAGCTGAAATATTTTACTTCTATAGGTTATCCATTTGGTTTTGTTCTTTTTATTGCTGATTTTCATGTGAAATTTGGTACAGCTGTTATTCACTTTAGTTAAAGAATCCTATAGACTGCACTGGATGTGTTTAGAAGTACATCATCATTTGCATAAAGCAAAGAGCTAAGTTTGATATCTTCAGTTCTAATATCAGGTTTAATGCCACTTTCTTTCATAATGTGATCTATATAGATGAAAAATAAGAGTGGAGATAATGTGCATCCTTGTCTTACACCTGATTTTATGTCAAACCAGCTTCCTGTGTTTCCTTCAATTCTAACTGCTAACTTGCAACTTAAATACAGACTATGTATTGCCCTGTAATGTTCCATACCCCATATCGCTGGGTGTTTTGAAAAGCTCTCCACTGGGCACTTTATAATATAATATGCTTTTTCCACATCCACAAAATTTAAGTACATGTTTGTTCTTGTTATTATCCTATGATTTATCAATTATTTGTAAAGTGAAAATCGGGGCATGTGTAGCTCAGTGGATGTGGCGTTTGCACACCACAGCGCTTAACCGCACGCAGTAAGACTTTTTCGAGTTTAGTCGGCGATTAGAGGAAATTTTTCTAAGCCTTTTTTCGACCGGTTCCCGAATTAGTCGATCTCTGGCACGGGCAAGCGGGTTTTTTCTCCCTGAAACTCGGGTTTTTCGTCCCGTGAACTCAAGAAAATCGCCCATAGAACCCACTTTATTTCAGACATTAAATATATTGTGTTATGGTTAGGGACCACGAGATGGCGGCACTTGTGCTGTCTCTCTTCACTGCGTTTAATTGGTGGTAGCCTTGGGCCAGCTATCTCTGATTGGCTGCCAGTGGAGATTGAACTGCTCACTCAGTCTCCATGAGTTAGATAGGGTAAATGGCCTCACCTACTCCCTATAAAGGGAACAAAAAGGCGGTAGCTGATTTTTTTTTAAGTGAAAATCGGAATCCTGACAACCACTATTTAGCTTGAAATCAGCTTGTTCTTCAAGTTTTTTTTCTGCAGTTTTCCTTAGCCTCTTCTCAAGTATCATCATTGCCCATTGATGTCTGATGCCTCTTTATGCAAGTATGCTTGCATAAATCTTACCTGGAACATTTAGTAGAGAAATTTCTCTATAATTTTCATATTCATCTTTATATATATATATAAATGGAACTATGAGAGTTCTACTACAATCATCTGGAATTGAACCTTCTGATTTGGTCCTCTGAATTATACAGTGTAGCCACTGCAAAACTTTTATAATTCCACATTTAAGCATTTCTAGTCAAATGTCATCTATTCCAGCTGCTTTTCCACATTTCAAGTTTTTGATGGATTTTTCTATCTCATTGTTTGCATTCTTATAAATTTTCTACTACTGTTCTGTCACCGTATGTTTCATTTAAGTCTTTCAGAGTAATTACTCCAGACATCTGGGATATTCTTATCTTCGGTTTTCATTTCACTTTTATTATCATTGATTCCTTTTACATAATCTTTCCTCCATTTCTAAGCTTTTTCAGTAGCCTCCAGAACATTTTGCCACCTTCGTGATATTTATTTTTTCTATTCTTTCCGAAATCTTCCCATGACTTGTTTTGCTACTTTTACACATAGCCTAGCTCTTATATTTTTCTCTGCATTCTTTTAAGGCATTTGCAATCTAAAGTGTCAGAGTTTGCCACTGAGACTCCAAGATTCAGTTCTTGTTTGCAAGAACTGAATCTTGGAATTTTTCTTCAGTAATGTTTGTATAGTTGAGTACAACTTCTGTGAAAGCAGCTGCAAAACTAATTATTTTTAAAACGTTCTTATACAGTCATCCCTCGACCTACGTCCTTTCGAAGATACGCCCGTGATCCCATAAGGTAATAAATAACATTTTCGGCTATACTTTTGAAAAAGACGCAAGCGAGCGTAAGGTAAAGCATGCATAGAGCAACAACAGCGCTTTCAGTGGAAACCTCCCTCGCCAGTCCGCACATGTCTTGAACAGTTCCTATGTTGATTTTGTGTTTGAGAAATGGGTTATTTGTGTATTTATCGTTAAATATTTCGCGATGTTTTTGTGCAATTATGGCCCCTACATGCACAATCAAAAAACCTAGTGAAGAATCACAGAAAAAGAGTCGAGCAATTGATCTTGAAACGAGGTTGCAAGTTATAAAGCAACATGAAGCTGGTAAGCCCGTCAATGTGATCGCGCATGACTTCGGATAGTCTCATTCTACAGTGACCACTTTGAAAAATAAGGATAAAATCGTAGAGGCTGTGAAAGGATCTTCCATTAAATCGACGATAGTGAGGAAGTAACGACAAGGTTCTATCGGTAATATAGAAAAGCTACTTGCATCATGGATAGGGGACCTGAACCAAAAGAGCATACCCCTTAGCGCTGTGACCATAACTGCTAAGGCAGTCTCTTCAACATGTTGAAGGAGAAAGCAGAACCCGATTATGACTACGAATTCAATGCTGCTTCCTTTTGGTTCATGAGTTCAAGCAGCGTTTTGCCCTGAATAATGTGAAAATGTATGGGAATCTGCAAGTGCTGAGCAGGCCGCCAAGGAGTTTGTGGAAAAATTAGATAAAATTATTATGGAGGAGAATTATTTTCCCACAGCAAATATTTAATATGGATGAGACGTCCTTGTTTCGGAAAAAAATGACCGAGCGGACATTCATCCACAAAAAGTTAAAATTTATACCTAGTTTCAAAGCTCTTAATGCCCGTATTACGATTCTGTTATGGGTAATGTGGCTGGATATAAACTGAAACCATTTGTAATATGGCCCACTGAAAATCCACGAATCTTCAAAAACATTAGGAAGCATACTCCTGTAATATATTCGCGTGTCTTCTATTATTTCCATCTACTTCCTTACTTAGTATTACTTCTTTCCCCTCCCCCTTTTTTTTTTTTTTCTGCTGCTAGACAGTCCTTGTTTTGAAGATCTATCTGGCGTGGAAATCCCTGAGCAATTATACAAAAATCAATTAAGAAATTTATTTAATTTCCGACTCATAATCAGACAGTTGAAAAAAACAAAACATTTATTTTGACTTCAAAGACATGATACAAAGCATAGAAAGGATGATTAAATATGAACTTAAACAAAATGCACCATATATCACACTTTAACACGTTCATTGCCAATCACGCGTTATCGCGTTGACGTCGTTAACTAAATAAAAAAAAGTTGGCCACCACACGAAATTCCAATTTTCAGTTTATCAATGAAAGTGTTAACTCACTATCTGAACATCATAGATTATAACACTTTTTCTAGAAAAATTACTCAATCTTACTTATCACAGAATATCCTCTATGAGACAAATATAGTTCATAAGCTTGCACAAGTGTTATAAGAACGTTAATATAACACAGTTAATTCTCTTCCATTTCATTTACTTCTTAATTAAGGCTAATTCAGATATTGTATCAAGCATCCCGAGAATCAGATAACATTAACAAAACAAGTTTTTCAATAAAACAAGACATTCAGTTCACATATAGCCACCAGTTAACAATTAGTCTCTTTCTTTCTATTTACGATTTCTAGCTGCGCCACCAAATTCGTGGGTGGGAGGTGAATCTCCCTCCAAAGAATAACAAACAGTAAACTACATGGAACTTTTCTCTATTAATTCTAAGTAAACCTATCAACTTAAATTTCCTTATATGCCGTCGTGACAATATCTACCTTTAAGGCTCCCACAGATTCGAATTTTATGAGTAGTGCATTGGAAATAGAAATCAGGCAAGTTATTTAAACAAGAAAACAATTTATTTAACATCAATGAAATGTACAATGGGTCAATTTTAAGTACTAGGTAATTTAGCTTCTATGCTTCAAATTACAACTAATGACTACGTTTACAATTTAATTCCTCATCATATTCAATTCTAGTAAGACCACGTGACTATAATTTTCTCTCGTTAATCATAGTTATACTCAGATCAATCTTACATAACATTCTGCAAGCTTAAGCAATAGCTGTAACATAAATTACACGATGTTTCACTTTAAATCTTAGCCAGACCTTCTCTCACATATAACAAATTATTTAAACTATCAGCATAAGGCCTAAAGTCCTCAAGTATCACTATAAAACAAGTCCCTTAATTAAATCACCATCACAATCCTTTTCTCTAGCTAAACAATGAGACAATGAATGATTTTACTTGAGTAGAGGTCTGTACTTCTATGAATGATCCTTGAAATCATCTCCTTCTGTTCCCGTTTGACTTTAGCACTTAACTGGGGTACATTTTTCTGGGGCTTTGAGAGATCCTTCTCTATCATCAGCGGACATCAGGAACTTGGCGGCATGGAAAATCGGCATCTAATTTCTTCTAAAACAGATTATCTTAGTCGCCTCGGTCCTTCGGCAATTTTCTATCTGGAATACAGGTCTCCGATGGCGATTACAAATTATCTCCGACGATGTTAGCAAAACTCCGCTGCCGTAGCATCACACGGGGTCGACTCGAACTCGTACTCCAAGAAAAAGACAAGACCCCATTTCGACATGGCGAACTGCTATTTATACGGTCCCGATGACCTTCGTTTTTGCTTACGTGATCGTCCACTGGATACCGTACTTTTCTGCACCCGACACCAACGTCTATCGGTGGAATTAGATGGGAGACCCCCCCCCCAGTGTAATTGTGTAAAGTAGCCTCAGGTCATGACTTAATCTTCTTAATCCTGTCTGGAATTTTTTTGTTCACAATGGCATACTTAGACACAATACAGTCTCCTTTGTTCTTACACAAAACTATTGATAATACATTATTCATAATTCAAAAAAAAAAATTATTTCTATTACAATTACACCAAGTTTATTCATTGATATACAAGTATTTTAACAGGATTTAGTACACTTGTAAAATCTGAATAAAAGATATTATATTACTAAAATCCCTTTTATTCAAGAGTTAACACTTCCAATTCATTTTCGGAGCAATAAGAAGTCGTGGATATCTCAATAATTGTTTGAGGATGCCTTAATCAACTGTTATGCGAGTGAAATAAAAAAACTATTGTGTAAAAGAAAATGTAGAATTTAAAATTTTATTAATTCTAGCTAACCTTCCAGGACATCCGTCTTGTAAGTCTTATAGCGGTGATCTTCACCAAGTTCAATGTCATTTTTCTCCCTCCAAACACTACATTCATCGAACCGATGGATTAGGGAGTTCTCGCAGTGTTTAAGGCTTATTATCTACGGACAACTTTTTCACAAGCCATTTCTGCCACCGAAGGAAATTACCAGACTCATGCAATTCTGGAAAACATTCAATATTTATCATGCTATTAAAAATATTGTTGTGGCTTGGGACGAAGTGACCTCTCAATGTATGAGTGGCATATGGAAAAAATACATTAGAAAGGTTTGTGCATGATTTTGGAAATTTGTAATAGTGGGCCTAGCAAACAATCTGAATCTCGAAGTGAATGATGACGACATAATTCAACTCACAGAAAGTTCCCCTGAAGAGTTGCCTCCATAGCGCAATTGGAAGAACAACGGTACATTGCGCCCTTCGATTGGAATAGGCCTAAGTTCGATTCTCGTCGCGACGGGAAGAATCTTTATCTGGACGATTTTAATTGGAGGTGAGTTAGCCGAGCTCATACGGAGATAGCAGGGTTTTTTCTCCCGGAAACTCGGGTTTTTCATCCCGCATACAGACAAATCGGCCCTTCAGAACACACGCAATTTACAGACAAAAAATACTAGTTGTGGAGTGGTGGAGGTGGGCGGTAGATGGCGTTGATGGACATGATTCGTAGTAGAGGTTCGGTGTAGTGGTTGAGACAGTTGTAGGTGTCCTCCCGCGATGAGTCTTCGGACTCCTTGGAGGTGTCACGAATAATAATAATAATAATAAGAGTTGACTAACGAAGAATTGGTCAGTTGTTGTTCAACTGTTGCAGAAGAGGAAAGACGAGAAAAGGAGGAGGGAAAAGAGAAACAGGAAGAGGTAGTTAAACAATTTGCAGTGAAGGGTCTTTCAGAAATGTTGTCTGCAGTTAGAGTTGTCCTCAAAATGGCTGAAGACATGGACTCCAATGTTGAACGCTACTTAATAATAGAAACGAAAGTACGTTATACGTTTGCTTGCTATGAACAAATTTATGATGAAAAGAAGAAGAGGAATAAGCAAAGCACATTAGACATTTTCATTTAAAAAAAAAAGGTTACACCAGAAGGAGCCACAGCCTGATCCTTCACACAGGGAATGAAATGTAGATGTGATTGTGGAGGAAGATTTGGGTGATTTTCTCCTGTTTTATAATGGCAGTAACACACAGTAGAGTTTTATAATAAGGTTTAAAAATTTTAATGACAGTATACTTATTACTGTTAAGTCCCTAATCTCTATAACTCTGTTGATTTAATGTGTCGACTTACGTCCTGCCTGATGGAACGGAATCCGGACGTAAGTCGAGAGATGACTGTATACTGTTCTTTTCAATGTGATATTCAGTTTTATCCTACTTAATACTACGTGACGGTCACTTCCAGTTTCAAATCCTCTGTATACTCTTGCATATTCTCTCTCTCCACTTGAGCTTGTGGAGAGAGAGAATCTTTTTATTCGAACATAGTGTTAGTAAAGACTAGTCCGTATTCTGAACAGATACCATTATTTTTAGCTTTGTTCCTTTTCCCCTAAATTTTCCCAAAATGTTCATATATGAGAATGTCAATTAATATTAATTGACCTCTTCATATCACAAGAATCATTTGGAGAGGCCCATCTTACACAACATGAAGTCTGTCATACTACTACTTAAATCCATTCACCATTTGCACATTCTCCACCTTATTACACAATTAATTCAATGGTCCATCCACCCTCCACACAAAAAAGCCACTTCTTATTCACTATCTCCTTTTGCAACTTCCAGAAATTACCTCTTTTCCGGGTTCTACTATATGAAAAATCTCCCCAGTGTCAATCAATTTTGTGAATACCTTTCAACAGCTTAAATGTCTCAATCATGATACCCGTTTGTTTTCTATCCACCAAACTATGTAGTTTGCATGCCCTCATTCAGTCCTCATAGCTAACATTGCAAAGTCCTGATATTATTTTAGTTATGCCATCTCTCTCTCTATCATCTACTATTAATTTATTCTCTTCAAATCCCAGCGACCAGACCTGAAAACAATATTCCAGATGTGGCCTGATCAGGGCTGTATATATTAGAATTACCACTGTTATATCTGTTGGTCAAAGTCCTTAATATGGCATCAGATGGACCTAAATTTACCATCTTTGCAATATGTCCTCTAAATTTCAACTTTTTATCAACTATCACCCCCAAGATCCTTTGTCTCCCATCAATGGATCCCAAATTTGAAGACCTTACATTTAGTTGGATTAACTGAGATTCCCCTTTCATTTTCCTATATGCTTTTTAAATTCTCCTGAATCCATCTGCAAATAATTGAATATCTCCCTGCAACCTCTGTCATATTGCCTCTCTTTCTCTTTTTTAACCGGTGTCTGTAGGTTTACATAATCAACATCCCATAATCCCAATAGCATTTTGTTACTCTTGTTTGCAATCTTTCCACATCTTCTTTATCCCTCCCCTCTAAACCCAGGAGATGAAATCTGTACGCAGTAGTTCATGTGCAAGGCCTTGTAAAAAGGCAAAATGACTTCCTTATTCTTACACATCAAAGTTCATTTATTATTATCCTCGGAGTTAGTTGCAGTTTTCACTCTGACCTTTGAACTTCAAATTTCTATCCAGTATAACTGCAAGAGACCACACACACACACACACACACACACATATATATATATATTGAAGAAGCTCATTCCTGCTGTTGATTTAGCCCCTGAAGATTAGCCTAGACCCAGTTCCAGAATTGCTGTCAGAGAGACTGCCCGGATCCACGTTGCTTGAGAGAGGAGTTTCCCGCTTCCAGAAAGGAGCTTCTCGGTTCGAAACGTCGCTAGAGGGAGACTACTTCTAGGCTGCAGACAAGGTTTCAAATTGCCGAAAGGAAGAGTTCCAATTGCTGGAGAAAAGTTTCCAGGCCAGGTTAATGTCAGACATTCACTAGTGTGTTGCGTTTTCATTATAATTTGATGAATCAAACGACTTCACTGATATTGCTCAGCTAATGGTATTATTCGCATGGTATTTCAAGATTATTCAAGTAAAGAAGAACTTTTGAAAATTATACCATTATTGGGAAGGACTAGGAGAGAAGGCATTTTTTCGGCATTTGATGAATTTGTGAAACAACACAAACTTCCACTTTTTAAACTCCTGCAATGATAGGCAATAAATCAGGCTTCATTTCATTATGTAAAAACGATGACAAATATCCAGATTTTTTAACGTACCACTATATTATTCACCAACAAGTACTGTGTAGTAAAAGATTAAACACAAAAGATGTTTTGGATATTACATTGAAAATTGTAAATTCTGTTCGAGGAAAAGCCCTGCAATGGCGGTTTAAATTACAGGCAAATGATGATAGGGAAACTTCTGTTGTACAGTAATGTTCGCTGGCTCAGCAGAAGTCAATTTTAGAAAGATTTCTTGTATTAATTAACGATATAAAATTTTTCCTTGATGAAAAAAGAGATATTTATCCACAATTGAGTGATAAAAGATGGTTGTTACACTTATTATTTTTAGTAGATTTCTGTACGAAATTAAGCAATTTAAATTTAGAGTTACAAGGTAGAGATAAAAATTTAATTGACATGTTGAGTTCAATAAAAACTTTCCAACAATACTTACTTTTATTAAAGAAAAATATAAATGACCGCGAATTTAGATATCTCCCATACATATTTATTAAAATTTTTGAACAAAATCAAGAAATGCTTCGCTATGATTTGAAAGAATTTATTCGTGAAATAGAATTAGTTGAGGAAGAAATAAATTAAAGATTTAAAGATTTTAATAAAACTGAAATGATTGTATCTTTTATCAATAATCCATTTCAAGAAAACTTGAACATCACAGAAATTTCAAATAAAATTAGTGGGCTGTTTGATATAAACCAAGCTGAAGTAGAACTTGAGATAATAAACATTCAGAATAGTTTACATTTAAAATCAATAAACAATGAAGTCATTTGGAAGTATGCACATGAAGAATTCTCAATATTAACTGATATTTCCCGAAAAATTCTGTCGTGTTTCGGATCGACTTACTTGTCAGAATCCGCTTTTTTTAAATATGACCATCATAAAAAATCAATTAAAAAATCAAATTACAAATGATGATTTGGATGATTGTCCACAGGGCCGACGGAAGCGGACATGCAGAGCATGCGGGCGCCGCTACGAAGGGGCACCGCCGCCGGGAACTCGTTCATAAGTTCATTTTTAAGAAACATATTTTTTTATCATGAAAACAAAAAATTCTTAGAATGATCAATATTAAAATAAATAAGGTCGGATACACCGAATAAAAATTTTAAAAAATTGTATATTGCTGCCTCTTTGATCAGCCGGCTGTTTACAATTTTGCAGCGAGAGAGGCTAAATGCTTGCCTACAGAATGTTGTGTTACTGCAGTCTATCTAAAGTGAAATAGTGAACGGTTTTTATTTGCAGAATCGAATTTTCGTTCAAAACATTTGTTGCTAGTTAACCAATCATATGGTACGCATCTCAGTAGGCTACTGGCAGTAGCGCAGTGCAAACTATTATTTCGTCTCTGTGTCGTGTTGTGTAATAATATCTTGTGGGTATAAAATAGAAATGGAATCAAAAATTAAAAAAAAAAAGTTATCTGGTGCACAAAATCGTAAGCGTCATGCTGCGAAAGAAGCAGATGTTAAGAAACAAACTGAGGCTCTTAATAAATTTGTTGAAATATTAAAATATTCTGATGCAGATTGTAACCAACTCGATACATCAGAAATCAGAGTTGATGAACCGTGCACATCATCTAGTTTTCTAATGTGTTAGTTTCGTGGTCTACTATTGCAACTATTGAACAAGATAACAAGATGCATGATTTAAGTGAAAAATAGTTAGGAGAAGATTTAGTTGTAGTTGACCACGAAACTAACACATTGTTAGTCTCTGTAAATTTAGAAGATCCAGGTGAATGGGGAAATAGTGAGAAAAATTACGAGTTGTTTTAATTGAAATGAGGCCTGTTCAAAAGAAAAATGCAATATATCCCAGAGATACATATGGTCATAAATTTGGCGATATTTATTATATTAGAAAAATGGAAATCGGTGAGCGCGTGCCAAGAACGTGGCTCATTTATTCCGAAACTTTAAATTATGTTTTTTGCTTTTGTTGCAAACCTTTCGCAAATACCGAATCAAGTAGTCTTGTAGAAGGTTATAACGATTGGAGAAATGTAAGTACAACTTTGCATAGACATGAGACTAGTTTAACTCACATGAAAAATTTCTTAAAATGGAAGGAAGTTGATAAAAATTTAAAAAACAAAATTACTATTGATTGTCAGACTCAATGGAAAAGAAACATTGGACGAGTGTTTTAGAACGCTTGATTGAAATTATAAAATTCCTTGGTAGCCAAAATTTAGCTTTTCGCGGATCATCTGATAAATTATATGAAAGGAATAACGGCAATTTTTTAAAATTAGTCGAACTGTTTGCGAAGTTTGATCCCCATTATGGAAAATCATGTTGAAAGGACCCTACAACGAAATGTGACCTCTCCATTGTTTCCACCTTAGTATCACCACCTCTGGGTCTGGCTCCCACTGACGAGGCCTCAATAAAGGTCAAAACTGGTCTGGGTAGTAGTCCTTCCCTTAATGCATAACACTATACATGTCTGCAAGGAGATGTGCTTTGCATTATGGGAGATACTAAGACAAGTAGTGATGAGAGAGAGCTTGGTCCACCTTTACCACGAGTTGCCTCAATCCTGAAGATACTTCAGGCACAAACTTTGTTTGCACTTACACTTGGATAAAGGATTAAACTAAATTTATTATAGCCTAACCAAGGGAAAAAAACTTCCAAAATTGTTTACTCCATATTACATTTCCCACAAGATGTGATCTGATACTGTACTTCTCTGGTACCATTAGTATTGCCAATATAGCTTTTCTGCAGCTAGACTATTTTTTGCTGTATTTAGCAAAAATATATGCTATATTTTGGCCTAGTTTCTTTGTATCTTTTTATCCATTAATGATAACTATAAATTACAGATAACTTTTTATTTGTCTGTGAACTTCTTTATTTTTATCTAGATTATTATATTATATTATTTTCCAATTTATAAATTATTATTATGGGATATCTCCAAGGAGTCTGAAAACTCATGGAGGGAGGGCACTCTACAACTCTCCCTCTCCACCATTTAATCCACCACCTACACAGAAGAACCGCTACTACCATCATCATCTACACACAACGCCATCTACTGTCTGGACTACTTATTACGACTAGCTTTTATTTACTTTTGCTACTTTTCGTTATTCAAAACTAGCGGAAGCGCAAAACATCTAGACAGCATTAACACCAAGTTTGATTAATTTCTATTCTGTTATTATTTTTAATTGTGTTGTTGCGTTCTATTCTACAGTTAGTTAAAGCATCAGAAAGTCAAACGAATAATATCCTTCGAAGAAAACAGATTGCTATCTTAACCATGTCCATTTCTTTATAGAATTTTGCCAAATTTTGATTCCATTTTTCAACTTAATGCAGATACCAGAGGCGTATGTGCCGTGCACACTCACGGAAATAGCAATGTCACCGATGTGATATTTTTACATTTATTCCTGTTAAAGACTCCCCTAATTGTTTCCTGGTTTTGCGTGAGTCCTAAAATTAAACACAGTACTGTATACTAATACTTCATGAAGAGAACACTATTCGACATGGCGTAAATACTGTGTCACATTTCGCGTTAATAGTTAACGGTTTGCGGTCACAAATATGGCCACTTTTGAACAGACGCATAGATGGCGCAGTGGATCAAATTCTCATCATTCCAGTGGTTTAAAACCATCCAGAAGGAAAGGAAGGATGTGCGCTGAGATGATAGCGCCCAGAAATCAGTGGCTGTGATTGGTTATAAAATCAACCAATACAACTGAACGTTGTCATGAGTTGCTGTTTTAGTTTTCTGAGTGTCATGGTTTTGCGTGTATAAAGTGGAAACTGGCGTGTTTGGGACACCGATGTATACAAGTTTTTAATATATAATTTTCAATAAATATATTACAACTGTTTTTTGCCCATATTTACAATGGGAAACAGTGTTGACGATCTCCTGAATGTCTCATTTTCTGCCAGAGCTTTTGCGGATTGTATAATTAATCTATTATAGTCGAAGGAGGTTGGAACTTGGGTATAAATAAGCGAAACTGTTATTTCAGCCTTTCTTTGGTTCAATCCAGCAAAATAATAATTTCCAAAGTAATTACTTTTTCCGTTTTCTGCGCGTACTATATTATATGGCTGTATTTAAAAATCGTATCAAAATTCAAATTATTCGTGTCTCACTCTGGTATTTGCCAATGATAATCTAACCTCACTATGAAGCGTGCGTCTCGCATAAACGGCGCGCGTGAAGCATAGCTATTTCATTTGGCCTTTATACTTTCCATATTTAAAATTAATATTATCCTACAATTAATTGCATTGGGCCAATTAAGACTGCCGCTGATGCGCTATGCACTCTTAAAACTTTCATTTATCAATAAAAATTCAATCATGCGGTCAAATTGAAGGTGAATTTGTAGCGTGGGTTGCATAAACCACACAACAACACACCCAACCTAAATGAACACACGATGCTGCAGGTTGATAAATATACCTCCAGTGGCGGCTCGTACATAAGCACTGCGACACTGCAAGCACCCCCAAGATAAAAATGAAAAAATTAAATTTTGTGCTTATAAATAATAACAATGCTTACCACATTATATAAATGCAATACAACATGTTAACTCCCTTAACATACAAAGACGTCTGTGACACGTCTTTTGTTTATTGCACCAAAATTGATTTTGAATTTTGGTTTCATATATAAATACAACCGAATATAGACGCTAGACAATCTTGTGCCTATTTCCTTTCAGCCGAGAAAAGTTGCCAACGGCGTGTATCGGCTATTTCGTTTGCGTTTGCACAAATTCATCATTATTTTTCGAAAAATGATGAATTTGATCCAGCAAATTACTCTCGCCCAAAAAAAATTGGCAGAAAAACGACCGCCTTCTGATTTTTAATTGGTACGTTAAGGGGTTAAAGATTACAGCTTATGTTTCGACATTAATTGAATAGTTAATGATTGCAATGGTTCGATTAACGCTTTAGATTGCGAAACAAATGCACTGCGATCTAACGCAATGTCAGAATTATCGCATTCGGCCAATTGCAGCTCGACTCGCCGATATTCGTTTGCGCTTGTCATTGAACGTAACACGTGAATTCGATACCGCTCGTTTGAGCAGTTTCGCTCACATAAATTGTATGCTTGCGCGCTTTATTTCTGCGAGATACGAAACTTATTATTGGTGTGTGTTCGTGGTGAGGGTAAAATATTTTTAATAAAGTAATTTTTTAATATGTACATTTATTTATTAATAAATTGGTTACTGATTAGGAAAAAATAATTTTATTTATTTATTTTTTATTTTGTATATGCAGTATCCTCACTTAAAATTTTCGCCGGCCTCCACTGTATACTTCAAAAAAAAAAAAAAAAAAAAAAAAAAAAATTGCTATTTTAGCTTGAAATTTGCATGCAATACAATATATGTGTGTTTTCATTAGAAACTTTCAAGCGGCCTTGCGCAGGTTTCACAAACAGCGACAACTCCATAAACGCAAGGTCGTGAACTACTTTCCATTTGAGAAGTAGTTCACGACCAAGATGTCTTAGTCCCACCTGATTTATTATAAAAGAGCTCGCTTATTAAGTTTCATTACTTTTTTCTCCAGTGACTTAAGTTCTTTATCTTTTATTACCATCATCTGCATAGCAAAACAGAACTTATGCCTATTTGCGAATTAATATTAAATATTGCTATTTAAGTACCACTGTCATGCTGAATTATCAGTACATAATTATTCAACTTGAAGTTGCACACCTATAATGACAAATTGAAAGTTTGTAGGTTAAAACATTGGTTGATGAGAGGAAAAAAAAGAGGATATACTATTATAGAAATAGAGTTTCTTACCCGGGACGAATTTCTCGAGAAATTTTCAAACCTTCCTTGTCTCGGGGAAAACAGCTCGAGACATTTCATAAATTTAAATTTACAAATGTGAAACAGAAAAGAGTCGAATTTAATGTTAAAAAAGTTTTATTACGAATTAAAATATATAATGATTGCAATGGTATTTTATACATCTACTTATGTTTCTTTTAAATACGATACAATAATGTAATTTTAATGGAATTATATTGATCAAGTGCATATAATAACCAACTATGTTATACCAACTAGTTTCACCAACTAAGGCTGTTGACATCTTCAGGGTACATAACTGATGTAAGGCACTAAGAAGTAAAAAACTGTTACAAACTATAATCAACCGATTCCAATTATATTAAACAAAGAACAGAGCGCGTACAATACATGCATAGAGCGTGCATGATATCACTTGTTATTATTTAGAAACGTTCTATAGTTGGCACTATAATTCAGTTCTGGTGAGTTGAAGGATCTGATAAAGGTCTTCCAGATCACGGGCAAGATTAGTTCTTGGTTCCTGTTAAGGTTTTGTATACAGCGGGCAACTGTTGTGGCCTCCTTAAAGATTCGGGAGCGGAAGTCCTCCTCCATGTAAGGAATTGTGCTTCTATCCCACTCTATGGTATGGTTCGTTCTTGAGAAATGAAAGCTAACCCCGATTTTTCTTCTCTGTTATTATTGACGTCACCTATTTTTAAGGAGGCCACAACAGTTGCCGCTGTATACAAAACCTTAACAGGAACCAAGGACTAATCTTACTCGTGATCTGGAAGACCCTTATTAGATCTCTCAACTCGTCAGAACTGAATTGCAGTGCCAACTATAGTACGTTCCTAAATAACAAGTGAGATCATGCACGCTCTATGCATGTATTGTACGCGCTCTGTTCTTTGTTTAATATAATTGGAATCGGTTGATTATAGTTTGTAACAGTTTTTGACTTTTTAGTGCCTTACATCAGTTATGTACCCTGAAGATGTCAACAGCCTTCGTTGGTGAAACTAGTTGGTATAACATAGTTGGTTATTATATGCACTTGATCAATATAATCCCATTAAAAGTTTTTCCAGAGCTTTTTGGTCAAGAAATTTAAACGTTTTTTAACAATACAATAGTATTATTATATCAATGCTTTCTTCTTCTTCTTCTTTTTTTTTTTTTTTGTAAAGAATAGGTGCGGCACGCATTCTCTGCTAGCAGGAAAATAAGAAGATTTAAGGGATATGAAAGAAACTAAAAAATTACTTACCTATATTGTTACTTCATAGTGTTATGTTTTCTTTCTTAAATATAGTAGTTGTTGCTATCTACTTTCGCCAAAATAGGCAACTTCATTGTTTGCTCATTCAATGGAAAACTTCAAGCCCATCTTCTCCACTCGAAGAGTTTTTATTACATTCATTTATATAATGAACATCCAAGGAGAACTCGTAACCCACTAAGCAACCAAGACAATGCCTAGGAGCGGACTTGGTGGGCGGTAAAATTCTATCTCAACAATTAAAAACACTTTTAAAAATAATAGATTTCCTTGAATTCGAGGGCGGTATATACCCTAACAACAATCTGCATCCAAGTCGCTTTTCTTGATAACTTAGCCAGTTATGCTCCACACGGGCCTCCGTAGCTCAGTCGGTATAGACGAAGGTCGGAAAGACTTGAGTTCGATTCGCGTCCAACACGTGAGGAATCTTTATCTGGTCTCTTTCGAGTAAAGGTGAGTTAACTTGTCTCATACGGCACTAGAGGGGTTTTTTACACATGGAAACTCAGGTTTTTCATCCCCAAGAACAGGCAAACTGACCCCGTTCACACACGGATCTACAGTCATGAATACCTGCCCCTAAGAAATGCAGCAGAGGAGTGAGGATCCGGCTGCATTTAAAGCCCCTCATTCGGGGAGAGGGGAACTCAACCCGTCCTAAGGGATGTAGCAATGTTAAAAGCTCATAACATCGGAGTGGTTTTTAAACCAACTACCATGATCAGACAAATCTTAAGATCACCCAAAGATGAGGTACCTTTCTTCAAATGTCCTGGAGTATATGAACTTCCATGCACGTGTGGCCTTTCTTAAATTGGTCAGACTTCTAGAAGTTTTGAAATAAGACAGAAGGAACATGTGGGGGATGTTAATCATAATAGAATCATCACATCTGGTTTAGCTCATCATTTCTCAACATCAAATCACGTTATAGATTGGAAAAACAGTTCTATGCCTTACATCAAGAATGACTGCAGACACAGAACTTTAAAATAAGCAGCTGTGGTACTACGCACAGGCAATAATTTAAATAGAAATCAAAGTATTATTCTTAAAGACATATGGAAAAATCTCATCATCTCTCTCAGTTCAACAGAACTACAATATGCAAAAAAACTACACAACACGTGGTCATGTACCGGATTCTGACTGAAGCATTCGAACACATGCACGCCATCAAACACGAATGATCAAATGTAACGGCCTAACAGTTACTAAAGTGTATGTTTTAAATGTAACTTAATGCATTTGTTTTCACACCAGTTCAGCCTTAAAATGCTAGACAGTGGCTAGTGAAACTTGTTGGCTCTTTGTATATTTCATCATTTATCTTCTGGTTCTTTTAATAATAAAAATTCTTTATTTTAATACATCAGACCAAATATGTACAATTTAATAATAATAATATTCATTTCACCCGATATGTTCATTGTCGTTCGTCTGTATTTGTTGTAGTTACTTGTCAACGGTGATTAACGAAACTTTTTTTTTTTACTATCGTTATTGTTAATAAAAAGCGAGAAGCTTATACTTCTAATAATTTTATGAGTTTAAAAAGATTCATTTTCTGTGAATTATTTTCTTTCAAGAAATTCTTAGTAGCGAATACAGTGCAGCTAAATATAGCAACGAAGTTCTATTTTTTACTCCGTTACTTTTACGATTCTTCGAACATGCCGTTAACTTCCGTGTGACCGACGATCGCTTAAAAAAAAAAACCATTGTGACAAGGAAGATCAGTATTTCCTCGGTCATGATGATTATGAAAGTACACGTTTCTACTGAATGTGAAAAGTAACTGTACGTTACGTTTTGCGATTCTGCGAAGCCTACCTCTGATAATGATGCCTCACCTCTGTGCGTCATATTCACTTAAAAAATATTATGATAACGAAGATGCGTATTTTCGACAATAATCTTATCTTTTTTTTTTTTTTTTTTGTAAATAAAAATATACAGATAAATGATAAATTCATCTCTATCACACAATAGTGGGAAGAACAAGCTGGGAGATATTTTAAACTTCGGCATATCATCGATTAAAAATATCAGTGCCACGAGGAGCTCTCTGAAGAGATAAGATCCTACAACAGTGCAGACGTGTAATCTATGCTGTCATTACATCATATAGGAGTTAAGATAGAGATATATCAGTGTTTAATATAGAGATTTCCAAAGAGGTTCTCAAACCGTTTTCAGCTAGTATAGCGCTGTAGGAAGTTGTCTTAATTTTCACAACTACTCTTTAATAATTATAAAAATAAGTGCTATTTTGAATAATAATTGGCAGTGTTTCATAAATTTTAGGGTTTCATTATTTATTTTTGAGAACGAAGTGTGTCTGAGTGATTTTTGGTGGGAATTCTATCAGAATTATTAGTCTAAGTTGCCGTTTTAAATATCACAGAATGCCGATCAGTAGGTCAACCACGCGTGCGTCGACTGGTGCTACTGGGCGAATGCCACGAAAGTCAAGTAGCATTGGCGAAATTGATTCGATGTCCTGAATGTGATATGTATGCATGACGGAATGTAAAAGATGACTTTGTGGAGAAGGAGAGAATGAGTGAAAGACTAGAGAAAGTATGGATTTGTCGTAAGTGCGATATACTGTTGGACCACGATACACAGAAGGCGAAACTGACTGAAAAGATGGAGTACGTGAAAGAAACGGAAATGAAACAAAAGATAGAAAGACTGACGGAGTGAAAGAATGCAGGAATCTAGAAATGAAAGTTACGAAAAACCGAAATGAAACGAAAGCAAGAGAAACTGAAGAAGTAAAAGAATGTAAAGATGTAGAAGCGAAAGTTACGGAAGAAGTTGCGAAAAACGGAAGTGAAACGAAAGTGGGAAAAACTGAAGGAGAGAAAGAATGCAAAGATGTGCAAGCGAAAGTTAGTGATAAGGGGGTGAAAGTAAGAATGAATGAGGAAAAGGAAGTAAAGTGCAGCCGAACGAGAGGTGGTGAGGTAGAGAGTGAAGGTGTCGGAATGCAAGATTTAATGAAACAGTTATTGGAAATGAAAAATGAAATGAAGGATATGTTGAGTGATGTTAGGAGATTAATGAAAGTATGCAAGAAATCAGAATGAAAGAACAAAGAGTAAAAGAAGTGACAAGTGATTCCAGGATAGCGGTATATGGAGACTCCATAATTAGAGGGCTAGTTACTGACAGAGTCCATAAGGTCTGCTATCTGGATGGGAGAATGAGTACGATAATTAAGGCGTTGGACATGAGGAAGAAACGAGCGAGAGAGTTAATTGTGATTGTAGGGACGAATGATCTAACTGGACATAAGAAGGATGTGAGGAAAAATATCAGGAGGCTATTGAGAGGAGTGAAAGATAACAGTGTAGTAGGAAAGGTTGTCAGTGTGTTACCCAGGTATGATGATGATGAGTTGCGAAGGAGAGCCAAAATCATGAATGGTATGTTGGCGGAGCTGTGTGAGGAGAAGGGAGTGGAGTTTGTGGATGTATGGCATGTGTTTGAGGGAAGAATGAAATTATACAGGCGTGATGGGTTGCATTTAAATGGCTTTGGAGTGAGTGTGCTGTAGCAAGTATTGCTGGATGAAAGTACAGTGGGTGATGCATGCCAGAGATTAGAAGGATGAGATGAAGAGAAAAATCAATAGAGTGGTACTGAAGAGACAGCAGTGCTTGGCAGTGGAAACAGTGTGAGAGAGGAAGAGAGAATGGGAGTACAAGAGGAACAGGGAAACGGGGGGAGCTCTGGTGGACAGGGAAACATGGCATAAAGAGTGTATGTCGAAAGTGGCAGTGAATGAGTGTATGAAGATAAAGTATATTGCAATGTGGGTGGAGAAGTGGAGACTGAGCAGGAATATGTGGTAAGTGGTGATAAAGGTGATTTGGCAGGTGTAGTGGGGAAATCACAACCAATATACGGCTTGGATAGGACTGACTATAGACCGAAAATTGAACTGTTGTGTTTGTTTACAAATGCGAGAAGTATCAGAAATAAAGCGGATGAAATGGTTTCATTTATTGAGTTTTCGCCCCCCCAAATCATTGGAATAAGTGAAGCATGGTTGAATGAAGATGATATCGTAACGGGAATAGAAATGGAAGGGTACAGTATTTTTCGTGAAGATAGAAATGGCAGGAAAGGAGGGAGGGTGCTGCTGATAATAGCAGGGGAATTAAATCCACATAAGGTACACATGAAAGGGAGAAATAGTGGCAATAGTTATGAGGCACTGTGGTATAACGTGCAGGTTGAGAGGAAGACATATTTAGTTGGATGTTGCTATAGGCCTGGGAATGTGGAAGGTGGTGATGAAGAAATGTATAAACAACTTGGATTAGTGAACAAAGGAAGGATAATTATTATGGGTGATTTTAATTATGGCGGTATACATTGAAATGAAGAGATAGCATTTGGGAATAAGGAAAGTGAATTTCTTGAGTTCTTGAGAGATCACTATCTCAGGCATCATGTAAAGGAAGGCACTCGAGGATCAAAAGTTCTAGATCTGATCATTTCATCAGAGGATGTAATTGTTAGAGGTGTTTCACATTTTCCTCCAGTTGGTGAAAGTGATCATGAAGTAATCACTTGTGTTGTGGCTAGGCGTACGCAGGCTTTTGCGAGGAGAGGCTTGTGATTATGATAAGCTTAGGAGACAACTTCCAGCTATAACATGGAACGTGGAGTTGAGCGGTAAGGAAATAAATGTTGCATGTGAACTTACAAAGAAATACACAACAGCATCAATGCACGAATGTATCCCAAAGGCCAAAAAGCTGAATAAGGTAGGTGTAAAATGGATGAAGGTGGAGCTTAAGCATAAAATCTGGAAAAAGAAAGTACTTTGGAGGAAGTACATGATGACTAATGGTAATCAGTTACATGAAGAATATAAAGAACAAGCCAGGAGAGTGATTCAGTTAATAAGGGAAACAAAAGTAGAGTATGAGCAGAAATTAGCAAATCAGGCTAAGAAAAACCCTAGAGAGATATTAGATATGTGACAAATAGAAGGAAGAATGATCATGGAAAGATGAAGTTAAAGGATGAAAGTGGTAGAATGATAACTGCTGCAAGACATTGTTGGGGTATTCAGTGATCAATTTATAAGTGTGTTTCATCCTGATCGGGGTGGAATCACGAGGAACCTAAGTGTAGAGGACATAGGAGAGGATAGCTTAATTGTGAGTGAGCAGGAGGTATTTTAGAAAATAAATAACCTTGATGTTAATAAGGCGATAGGATTTGATGACATATCACCACGCATCTTAAGGGAATGTTCCAGGGAACTGGCAGTAGCATTGGCATGCCTGTTTAATAAGAGTTTTGCACAGGTTCCAAGGGAGTGGAAAGACGCTAAAATTGTTCCACTGCATAAAGGCGGTGATAAGGCTGTAGCTTCAAATTATAGGCCAGTCTGTATATCTGGAGTTGTGGTGAAGGTCCTGGAGAGATTGGTGAGAAGTAGGATACAGAAATGGGTTGAAAACAACAGTATTCTCTGTGGTTATCAGCATTGGTTTGTTAAGGGGAGATCATGTTTCACTAACTTACTTATGCACTATAGCAAGGTGACAAATACCTTGGACAGTGGAGATGCATATACAGTGGTGTACTTGGATTTTGCAAAGGCTTTTGATAGACTGCCACATGACAAGCTCTTAAATAAATTAAAACAGATGGGATTGGATAACAGACTTCTGTGTTGGATGAGTGACTGGCTGTCAGATAGGTATCAGAAAGTTGTATATGGGGGTGCAGTATCTCCAAAGAAGAAGGTCACCATTGGTGTGCCGCAGGGGGTCAGTTTTGGGGGCCATTGTTGTTCAATTTGTATGTTAATGATATTGGGTCGGGTTTAACTAGTAATATCCAGCTGTTTACGGATGATGCAAAACGGAGGAGAGCAACGCACAATCAGGTTGATGTTAATGCCTTACTAGTGGACTTGAATAGATTGCATGAATGAGCAGGTATGTGGAACTATCAGTTCAATGTTGCCAAGTGTAAGGTTTTGAGATTTGGTAAGCAACGATGGGATGCAAAGAATACGCTTGGTGGGGAAACTTTAACAGAAGTAGATAAGATGAGAGATCTAGGAGTGATGGTGGACAAGGACCTGAAATTCAAGGGCCACATTGCACAAGTTGTGAAGACATCACATCGAATAACTGCAATGAGGTGGAGTACCCTGACATGCAGAAATAGAGAGGTTATGATTCCATTGTATAAGGCCTTGATCAGGCCTCATATGGATTATTGTGCACAGATTTGGTCGTCATGTTTTCATGGTGACGAAGATATGTTGGAAAGGGTATAGAGAAGATTCACAAAGGTAGTCAGTGGTCTTTGGAATGTGGAGTACGAGGACAGATTCAGAGAATGTAAGTTGCAGAGCCTCGTGAATAGGAGGAAGAGGGGGGGGTTATGATTGAAACATATAAGCTGGTCATAGGTTGTTATCAGGTAGATATGGAAGAGATTTTTCATAGAATGGGACAGGGGAGTAGAACAAGAGGCCATTGCTAGAAACTGTATAAGGAGGGTGTGAGCAAAGGAGTGAGAAGCAGGTTCTTTGCATGAAGAGTGGTTGGTGAGTGGAATGCATTACCTGAGTGTGTTGTGACCCACCTTATGTGACAGCTAATTCATAACTAGTATAGAAATAGAAGACACAATACAACATAAATAAAAAAAAATAATTTTAATTAGGAAAAGATTTTTAGAAATTTTTCTAGTGATTTTTTTCCTCTTTCTTTTTTTTGGGGGGGGGCTCGGGCTCTCTTCCCCCATGGGTGCACCCATGATGCTGAAAGAACTTTAGATGAGATTGCTGTAGTTTTCTAAAGAAAAAAAAAATCTTGGCTGAACATAACTGAATTTTCTCTTCAAAAAAGTCACGAGGTTTGTGTTTAATTTACATTTAATTTAATTAATTTAATTGTTTTTCATGTTTGGTATGAAAGTGACAGCTAATTACGCTCGATCGAGTGCTGAACTGAGTATGACCAGTAATGAGAGGTTAAATTTATCAACAGTGAAAAAAGTAGTAAGAACACTAGAATACACGAAGCAGTCAAATGAAAAGAAAAGGAAATATGCGAGTGTTTGTGTCTATACTACACGATCCCTTTATGCGCGTGCGAAAAATACCTTAGTTGAAATAAGTGATTCCAAAATGTTTCTATAAAAATTTCACTCATTCAGAAAGCCTATAGCTGCATTCCGACGAAACATGTTCTCTCCTGTTTGTCTCTCGCTCTCCAGTCCTTAGCCTACGATGTTTTGGGGCTGGTCATTAAAAAAAGTAAACAAAAATCGGAGTATGCCAGTGATGCTGAAACTGAAGGGGTTTCATATCGTGTCAGTGTAAAATCTATTGAACAGAATAAATTTGTGGAAGAAATAACATCAGATGTCAGCCGAATTTTACTTTAGATATAATTTTAATATAAGATGTTACTATTATGATTCTATTCAGTAAGGTTACTATCTCTTAAGTAATACTATTTGGTAACAGCAATTCTTAATCAGTTATACAAAAGAGATAAGATGATAAAAGAGCAGCTAATCTTCTTTCTTGAGGTCAAGGGAGCAGTGTAGCTGAAAATATAGTTCCCCACCATACATAAAAAGGAAGCTCTAACACTCACATAAAAATAAACATAAAAACTACAAACTTGTGCTGCTGATTGGAGGTAATTGCCCACAACTAATTATATTATTGCTACTCTTTCGTTATTTTACCAATAATTCAACAGCAATGCCCGAGGGTAAATTTGAAAAAGTACCTGTAATGTATTTATAATAATTAACACCCCTCCAAAGAGTCCAAGGACTTATCGTAGGCGGCCACACTACTCCACCATGTACAAATCACTGTCTTACCAATTTAATCCCTCAACTATACCTAGCGATACTACTACTACTACCAACACAACGCTATCTACTGTCCACCCCCAAGAATAGTGTCTGTAAACTGAGTACTGCTTTGCCTGCATGCGGGATGAAAATCCCAACTTTCCTGGAAGGGAAAAATCTTAATATTTGGGATATTAAGATTTTGCCCCTCCGGGAAAGTTGGGTCTTTCATCTCGCATGGAATGTAGAAATACGTGATTTTTTAACAGTTTTTCTCTCAGTCCTATTCTCACAACGTGCAACAGTGCACGAAAGAAGAGAGGAGACAATTACTAGCAAAATGATGTCCTTTCAAAAAAATTGTAACTTTTTGTAGGTGAGGTAGTTTACGATTTTACAGTCGCCCTCCTGCGGTTGAAAAAGTGGGAGCAATCGAAGAAAAAAAAATTAAAACAATACTGGTGTTTTCTTGTTTATTGTGTAATAAGTTAATATCTTTATAATTACTTCTACACCCCCCCCCGCCTTATATCAGCTCGAATTCAATAGCAAATATTGTTCCCTCAGCTACCCATCTTAGTCTAATATTAGCTAAAACAAAAATTAAACACACTTCTCTTCTCACGAATATTGGCGATATAAAAATTATAAATAACAACGAGAAAACTGAATGGATAACTTTGACTACGTGGTGATAGCATATAAACAGCATACTAACAGATGCTGTTTATTGTACGTGAGTCTGCATGCCCTTGAAAATAAATAGTCTGCGGTTTAGCTAGTAAGCACGTTCTATAAGGATGAGCTCTCTGCTGTTTTGATCTGTAGTCTTTTCATAGGAACGCTCTGATGTTTTTTTTTTTGTTACTTTTTATATTTGCTGTTTAGTTCATCCTTGCAGAATGAATTCCGAAGATTTAGATGGATCGATTTCGTCTCTCTCTCTCTCTCTCTCTCTCCTTGAAAGGGCTCTTTCATAAATTAACGCAGGCCTGATTGGCCGAAGTAGTTATCGTACCCGCCCTCCAACCAATAGATCGCCGGTTCGAATCCCGCTGCGGGCATGGATGCTTGTGATTATCTTACCTTGTGTACTGCTATAACTTTTCATATGGAGCAGTATGACCTTGCGCCATTAAAAACCATAAATCATCATAACTTAACCTCTCCCGCAATTTGTGCACACTGAGACGCGAATTCTCTTTTTATGTATGAGTCTTCATATGAAACATCATCTTAAAAAAAAAAAAAATGTTTCATATGAGAACTTGAAAATAGAAGGCCAAATAAATTTTCTGCTAAAAACAGTAAAAGGGTATGGTTCCATATTAAGTTTCACTTCATTCAAACCAAAACTAAAATATTGTTGATATAAAAATTATATAGCATAATCATAGACAACTGAATATTTTCAGCACCAATATGCCATTATGAATGACAGTATCCTTTGTAAACTGAGATTAAATAATCTCAAATGGATCACAGCAGTATATTTCACAGAAATTATTCAATCCGAGTAATCGAAATAAAACTCGTCACACACAGTACTGTGTGCTCGGATTTCTCTTTGTTTTTATTGCTCCCCCGTCCCCAACCCCCCGTGTTTCGGACTGGTAGGCCGGTTCTCCTTGAATTCTGATGACTCGAAAGGGAGATTCCGCCCTCCTGGCACCTACGGCGTCCAATCTCCCGAGTTCGGACTTGTATGCGGTTCTCCTTGAATTCTGATGACTCGAATTTTGAAGACTCGACACTCAGGGTAGCCCCTGAATTTCAAATAACGTGACATGCAAATGTGACATAAAAACGTGACATAAAAAGGCTTATCATTTTATATATATATATATAGGGTAGATTAATATCATGAATTGAAAATGCTATCCAACTTATTTTTCAAAAAGAGTGAAGATTTATAATGTGTGCACATCTGGAAGAATAAATATATAATCCCTTCTGTAAAATGTCTACTGCTCCAACACCAGCATTACAGATCGCTGTGAAAGTCAGAAATTTACGTCACATGGCATAAAAAAATCCATCAGTGCAAGAATAGATACTTGGATGCGGCTATTGGAAGGTTAAATCGCCCTAAACTTCAAAGATGCCCAAAAGTTTGTTATGCGGAAATGAAAAGTCTTAGCTATGCTACAGGAGAAAATCTTAAAGCAATGTTTTTGCGTCAAGAACAGCATTAATATTCATTCATTTCCATCAGAAGACCTTGTGAAGGAGAAAATGATAATAATAAATGAATAAAACAAAAGCTGCTTGGAATTTCCGAAAGTTAAGTTGCACGACCAGTTTGTAGAGGAAGTGGAGAGTTATTCTACGCATTCGAAAATAGGTCATGTGTTGGATCACTTTGTTGGCGTAAGTGGGTCTTAACTATCGCGTAAACCAGTAAAACCTCTAATTCGATTTAGGACAGTGTTTCTTGAAAGTCTCACTGTATGCTATGCTATGCGCCTAAGACAATCGGCATTTCACTGCTATTTGACTAACTCTAATGGAAATAAATACTTTCATGTTTCGTTATGTAACTCCGGTAAAACTGTGGATGGTGAACAAAATTAAATGTTATAATTCACTCCTGTAAAGCATTCAAATCAGCACAAAAATGGGCGATCAAGATTATTAATTGAATACAAATACACTGCTTCGTAGGAGACATCTCATATACTATAAATTTGTGTATGTGTGTGTGTGTGAGAGAGAGAGAGAGAGAGAGAGAGCAATTTAAGGCGATAATGGTTACCTGACTTGGAGGGTATGATAATTGGCTTGACGTACCGAGCATTGCAGGAACTGCTGCGTTACTTGGATGCTCTGCAGAGGAGTAAACTATCTAAAATCTCACCGCACACCACTGGTATTTTATATGCTTCTTAAACCCATGAAAGTTTTTTTTTTTTTTTGAAACCTATAGTACATTAGAAGGAGGACGAATGCCTTACGACCAGAGAGAATATATGGAAAGATGACTCTCTACAACTATAAATGATTATTAATAAACACAGAGTTTTTCCCCTGTGTTTAATCTTATAGTTTTTGTATTTTGTTTTTTAATTTACTTTTTTACATAATCCGAAAACCCTGCTCTAGAGACTATGCATGGAACTTTTCCAAATCACTTCAGGCCTCCACTCCAATAAGCGAGGCAGTAATCTTGCACAAGAACGATGAAATTCATCTCCGACATAAAAACAATCACAAACATCCATTCCCCCGTACGGGATTCGAACCTTCAGCCTGTTGGTTGGAGAGAGAATATGCTAACCACTCTGAGTCCCTGAAAAAAATGTTAAAACACATAAAGTTGTTCGACGAGCGCATTCCATTGGACAAGTCGTTAAAATGACGTCAGGACTAACTTTATAAAAGAAAATTTATTTTGATTTCTATAAAACGGAGTGACAAAAGAATACTTTGGGGGAAATGAGGCCATTAGGCTCAAAAGGATTGGGATGATCGCTATTCTAGCATGCACCTAGAAAGTTCAACAACCAGAAAAATCCATTCAGTGCAAGGACGCGCAGATGGTGTCCACCGTTAGCGTAACTTCCGGACACCACTGAATATATTTAGAAATTCAGGTGTCCACTCTTCAGGCCCAAGTGCCTTGATTATCTTACTGCCTTCACAAATGCATCTCAAGATGTCGCTACATTAAAAGAAAAAAAATAATAATAGTAAACGATAGAAAAGATTCACCATTAGCTTTTAATCACACGTCTCATATTTAACACACCTATATTGCGTATCAGGGTTAATTGAAGAAGTAGCGTAGTACATTAGCCACAACTTCCAAATCAGAATGCTTAAATGCCTACATTTTATTGCTGAAATGTAGGATCGCCTTGCTTATTGATCAAGAGAGAAGTTTGTGTTTTTTTTTTATCCTTTTTCCGCTATAATAATAATAATAACACCCAATATTATATATATATATATATATATATATATATATATATATATATATATATATATATATATATATATATATATATTATAAAAGTACTCTATTAAAAAACGCCAAAATGTAAAGAGCTATACATTTTAAATCATATGTACATACTCAGGATTCATATATTGTTTATTATGTTCAAAAAAAGAAAAGAAAAAAAAAGCAGTAATGTGTACCGACTTTGTTCTTTAGTATAATTTTCGAATTTACATTTGTCAGAACTACGTGATGGGCTTCCTGGGACTGAATCATAGAACACTTTCCTAAAGAAATAATAGTGAAAATGAAATATAAACTAATGTTTTCTTCAGTTTGTTTTGTTCTAAGCGAAAAGCGAAACGTAAATAATACACAAAGCAAATATGGGAAACAAAAATGAAAAAATGAAAAATAAAATGTCAATTCGTTTTTGTTTTAAATATAGAATAAGAGTCCGTAAACATAATGACGGAAAAGTATTAAATTCAAAATTAAATCAATATAATTTATTTATGTTTTTTTTTTTTTCATGTATACATTATACATAAAATACACTCATGAACTGATACATTATGACCACTTACCAGGTAGAACGTTGGAACTCCTTTGGCCGAGATAACCTCTCTCATTCACTCCATGTATTACGGAAGGTGTCCTGAGCTATTCTGGACCAACTAGATAGATCATAACGCCTCGAAGGTCACCGATCGTGCGAAGAACTGGCATCAACCTGAGGTTACTGAGTTCCACATGAATCCGCAAATGTTCGTTGAGATTTCATAGAGGTGTTGTCTTCCTGGACAAGTCCATATCAATCAGGCTGCATTGTCTCCAAATAAGACAATATCTGACTTGAAACAATCCCCGGTTAAGAATTAGCAGTCATCTGTGCTCAATGGGGATGAAAGGACCCAGTGACAGTGCCGGCTTAACACGTAAGCAGGCGATGCATTCCATCGGGGCGCGTTCTTCAAAGGGCGCTAAAGTGAGTAGAAAAAATAAAATATAAACACATTTTAATATTAGCATTTATTAAATGTGGATATCCACTAAATATATTTTAATAAATACCGCGATTTTTAATAATATTTAGCAAAAACTGCAATTTGTTTTTCACTATGTGCAATATAGAGCTGGCGGAAGCACTAGACGCCCCGGACGTCCGCTGGGGCATCGTGTTACAGGGGTGCCTTACACTACTGACTTTCATTTTTACATGCAGTGTGCTTCGAAAATATAAAAATAAAAATAAAAGATATTCGAAGAGAATATTTTTCACACTTCTAGTCAGGGGAGGATCAAGCGGGTGTCGAACCTGGCGGTCTCCAGGGGCCCCGAGCTATGTGGAAAAATTAAAAGAGATCTATAAGAATGATATAGATATTACCTATTTTGATGATGAATTGGAAGTTTCTACTATTTTTAAAAGAAGACAAACTCAAATTCAATACTGCCACACAAGTGTTCCAGGCTGCAAGAGAAATGTCAGTGTTTCCAAAAGTAGAAATTTTAGGGGCGTCGGTTTACCGCCAGTAGTTCCCAGCTGACTTAACCCCCCCCCCCTGCTTCCAGTCAGTTTCAGTAGCAAGTGGACACATTGGCGCACCCAGGGAGGGGGCCAAGGGGGCCCTGGCTCCCACCCCCCCAAAAGAAAAAGGAAAAAATACTAGAAAATTTTCCAAAAATCTTTTCCTAATTAAAATTCTTTATTTTTTAATTTATGTTGTGTCGTGTCTTCTATTTCTATACTACTTATGAATTAGCGGTCACATAAGGGGAATACCCTCTGGCTCTCGGGAATCACGGCCGTTGTGAACGCAAAGCGAACGAAGTAGTGCTCGGGCGATATTTTGCCCGAGTCGGGCCAGAGATCATGGGTATCATGTATTGGCTATCACTGCAGATGCTCAGTCATAGGTCGTATGCAATGCGTTGAGTGTATTCTCAAATCCTCTACTCAACTCGTTCCCCCTCCCCCCCAAGATTAAATCTTGAGTACTCGGCCGCCTCCAAGATTAAATCCTGAGTGCGCCACTGAGTGGACATCACTTCCCAGTGATGTCCATGAAAGCAATCCCAATACCAGGATACTGATACCATCGTCCTGTTTCCGGACGACTGTGCACTCTGGTTTGTCAGAAACAGGCTGGGTGGTCATAATGTTTCGGAGAATTATTATTATTATTATTCGTGACACCTCCAAGGAGTCTGAAGACTCATCGCGGGAGGACACCTACTGTACAGCTCTCCATCTCCACTACTACTACACCGAACCTCTACTAAAAATCACCTACGTCAACACCATCTACCAGTTATAGCGAATAAAAGATTAACGTTTCGAAAAGCAAAAATGAACATTAAACCTTTCATTTACTTTTTTTTTGGTTTGGTTTGTAATTGCTGTATTTTCGTATGGTTCACATGCAGTCCTGTCGTTTTCTTCGAGTTGGATCAACTGAAGAAAGACCGTCCGATATTCTAGTCGGCAACTTAATTCCTCTTCTAGGGCTTTTCTTCGGCCTATTTCCCAGTTAGTCAATCTTTGGCAGGCAAGGATGGTTTTCCACTCGAAAACTCGGGTTTTTAACTCCCTCCTTTAAAAAAAAAAGGGGGGGGGGGAAATACAGCAGAACTCGACTCTTTCAGACATTAATATATGCTTTATTATACTGGACAATGTACTCTTCTTTTAATCTTTTACTCACGCGTGAAGTATTTTCACGACTACGCTACTTGTATATAGAGGTCGTTGACTTCACTTTCTAATCAAGAACAAAAATTAGTAGCTACAATACAGTGAATCACGCTTAACGATTGGCTCGGGATATCATTAAATCATTTTACGATCGTCATAATCGAATAAGCTTCAGTGCATGATTAAAATGTGCACTTTACGATATGATTAGTAATCAACCTGAAGCATGTGTTTCAGCTAACGCAATCGTAACACTAATACGTCACTAATAGGTCAACCGAAATACGTGCTTGAGATACTGTAGGTTAGTGGACTTTGTACTGTTCATGCGATGGGGAAGACTCAAACCGCTGACTAATAATCACCGTTTTATTCAGTAATTAGGTTTCTTTTCTTGGAAGTGGTTATTTTATCGTGCTTATTATGTGTAAATGTAATTTTTGTAGATTTTTTTCTCAAGTGTTTTCATGTTTTAAATTAATAATAATAAATAAAATCATAGTTATACTTAAACCTCATCTATTCAGTTACTTCCTTCAGAGAGGAAAATAACTTAGGTGGCGAAAATTTCGACTCCGATATATTTGGAGCGGATGACTATCATAAAGCGGAGGATGAAAAAATCGTAATGCAAACTAAATAATCATTGTATTTTGGTATTTTAATTCAATATATCTGAAGTTGATTTTTATTTTCCTCTGTAATAGGTGAAGTTTAAAATATAAATATAATTCATTTATTTTAAAAGATTAACGCGTGAAAAATAAAATACTTGGAAAAAAAATTACGTTTATTCAATACGTAATTTAATATTGAATGCGTTTCGATGAACAACCACTTCAAGGAAAAGAAACATAATCACTGACGTGAAACACTGACTATGAGTCAGTTGCTGAATGCTCCTTTATGAACATGACAAATACAAATACTCCTATTTACTAACCTATTTCGACTTCCAATTGTAATCAGTGAATACGATTGCATCAGTCGAAAGTAAGGTTGTCAGATTTCTTGGTTGTCAAACCCGGGCACAGGACCGGATCGACGAAATTTCGACAACCAAAAAAAAAAAAAAAAGACATCTTCTTTCTACAAATGAAATACAAATATCACAGTCACGAGATTCTTTATTCTATAAAGATAATACAACTCAAATAGAAAAAAAAAAATCACAGACAAATAAAACATTCTTTGTTTTATAAAGATCTTACAACTCAACTAAAAAAAATCAAGTGATAAATATAAAATATTAGATATTCAAGTTACTTGACTTTATACTTGAATCAAGTATAAAGTCAAAACACAAAATTTAAAGAAAAGAAAATCAGAAAAACATTTTTAAAAAAATATAACTATAAGAAATAATACCATGGGCTTATTTTAACTATTTTAAAATCACAAAACTAATATTAGTTATCTTTTGTTTTAATTAAAATATTACTATTTCTTTTTGAACTTATCACTAGACTTGGCCATTTTCAATAGAGCCTTGTTATTCAGTAAATAATCATGCATTAGAAGACAATTAAAATCGTAGTTTTCGAGACGTTGACGAATACTTTCAACAGTATTTATTGAAAGTCTATTTCTATCCTCCGTCCACTGGATTTCCATTAAGGAAAATATTCTTTCCACGTTACCATCGTGACTAGGTATGGAAAAAAACATATTCACATATATTATAAATCTTTATATTGTTCCGGAAATCCCGTTTCCATTTTTGAAAATATAAATGCCCATTTTTCTGAAGCTATTTTTTTTATTCCACTCTGAAGATTTTAATTCTTCCTCTAATATGGTTTTCAGTGTGGTGATTTGATTTAATAAGTATGTGTTTATATCAATATTTTTTGTCTTCAAATATTCAAAACTTTTTTCCACATCTTCCCGCTTTGGAATTTCTTCCAAAGTCATCCATGAAAACACTGAATCTTTTTCCCAATAGTATTGTTCACTGTTTTAAATATTCAGTCATTGTTTTATAAAATTTTGTTATTTCTTGGTGAAATTCATTGATTTGTTTTTTTGAAATTAATCCACTTTCTTCATATTTTTTTATTATTGTTTTAACTTGAAATGGTACAAAATTATTATTTAACTTTTCTATTGCTGTTTTGACACTAGATTTTATAACCTCCAAAACTTCTATAATCGACTTTTTTCTTCCTTCAATTTTTAATATTTGAAAATTAATACTACTACATTGGCTACGTAGGAACCAAAGATAGGCTTCACTAAGAGGGATTTTAAAAAAATCTATAAAGTGGTGCTTTTTCCTCCGACAAGAAAAAAGATTTAAGAGCATCAAATAATTGTATAGTTCGCTCGATAGCAGATAACAGCGATAACCATCTTGTTTTTCAATGTGACAGTAATGTTTTATATTCTACATCCACAAAATTGCAAAAATCTATTAGTATTTCAACATCGCAAGATAATTGGTCTGCCGAGGTTTGTAATGTATTGTGTAATATGTGGGCTGGACATCCAATTCCTTCAATGTCTACTCCAATTTCTGTTTTTAGTTTAGTATACACATTATTAGTACCTTTTCTTTCTCGGCCCCCAAAATTAACGTTTCCATTGTCGCCGCCAAATCCGATGCATTTTTTAGTATCGATTTTCATATCCTTCAAAGTTTGAACACAAAAATTGGCCACCATATCTGATGTCTCCCCTTTTAAACTGCTCAATTTCAATAATTTAAATTTATGCCGGTCTTGGAAAAATACTGACTCATGATTGGAAAAATGTTTTGATCCTTGTGATGACTAGGTGCTAATGGAATAAAATGAACTTTCAATTTCGTTACAAATTATATTAATAGAATTAGGCACAAGAATCCGATTAATTCAACTCGTTGTTTTCGTTTTTGCTGAAGAATACTTGTTGCAATTTTTGAATCGTTGAATAAATCGGTATTAGCCTATTGAGACAGTCTGTAGACGCAGAAGATTGATATTATTTAATCACGTAATAAGCGAAACACAATTCTGCTGCCATATTTTTTCCCTCTTCTGAACTATCTTGTTTTACAAAATAATTTGTAATAATTTTACTCGTACTTGACGCTGCTACATTGGATTGATGTGTCTCTTTTTTTTTTATATGATCTTTTATATCGGCAATTCCCCCGTGACTTATACTTAAATAACTGTTACAATGTTTACAAAAACCTTCGTATTCTGTCCTGCCTCTTTTGATAAAAGGATGATATTCACTATATTTTTCTAAAAATTTGCATGTCTCTTCGGCATTTTCAGTAGGGCTAAAAATAAATAATGTAATTAGAAACGTTATTATTAATTTCAAAGAATACATTTCAAGTAATTACTAATGATCAAGTTTTAAAATAGTAATAATAACTTAACTAACATAAGAAAACGAAACACAAAATGAAATATAGTCGTCAACGGAACTAAATGCATAATCTGGATCGCGGTCGAACAGTACTGTTTAAATGTACGTGATCACTGCAAGTCACCTCCACACATCACCAAACGAGACAGGCACACGGTTAAATCCAGTGGCGGCCCATACATAAGCACTGCGACATTGCAGCACCCCCAAGGGAAAAATGAAAAAATTAAATATTGTTTGTGTTTATAAATAATAACAATGATTACAACATTATATAAATGCAATACAACATGTTAAAGATTACAGCTTATGTTTCGACATTGATTGAATAGTTGATAATTGGAATTGTTCGATTAACGCTTCAGATTACAAAACAAATTACAAAACAGATTACAAAACAAAAGTGTGAGAATTACCGCGTCAATTGCAGCTAAACTCGTGATATTCGTTTACGCTTGTCATTGCACGTTACAAGTGACTCTGGCACTGCTCGTTTGGACAGTGTATCGAATGCTTGCGTGCGTTTATTTCTGTGAGATACGAAACTTTTATTATTGGTATTTGTTCGTGCTGAGAGTGAAATATTTTTAATAAAGCAATTTTTAATATGTAAATTTATTTATTAATAAATTGGTTACTTTTTAGGAAAAAGAGATTTATTTATTTTTATTTTTTGTATGCAGCACCCCCACTTAAAACTTTCACCGGCCGCCACTGGCAAAATAACAGATCACCATTCGATACTGTTGAAACTATCTTTATCTAATAGCGTTGACACGAGTTGTGCAGATAGTCATAAAAAATTCGAAATTGGCACCAATTGTAATAAATTTGAGAACTACATAAAACATCGTCATCATCATCGACTGTCTCAAACCGACATATTAGACATAAATCAACTATAAAATGATTAAATATGCAGACAGCAAATCGCAATATCACAAAAGAGTTACTACAAAAAAGGATGTTCACACACACTGGATAACAGATGAACTAAAAAATATGATAAGGACAAAAGAGAAGCTCTATCATAAGTATAGGAAAAATCCCTACAATTTAATGTTTGAACACAACTACAAAAATTTCGCTAAGCACTTAAGGGAAAAAATAAAACAGGCAAAAGAACATTTTCTTCTATCGAAATTTCTTTCTTGTAATAATGATAAAAGTAAAGAATGGAGCTTGGTTAAAATGATAATAGGTAACACAAAGCACAAAATACGCGAATTCCCAGAGAGTAATGACATCACCGATGTACTTAACAAAATGAACAACCACTTTACAAACTATGGTAGTTGTGATTTCGACCCTGCAGAAAGGACAAAGTACGTAAGTCACCTTCCATGGATTAAGAATTCCATGTATCTACAAGCAGTAAACGAATAAGAGGTAAAGAGTGTACTAATCGGATTTAAAAAAAGGGGGGAAATGGGAAGTGACAATGTAAATGTCAAAACACTAAATTATCATTAAATACAAATTACAGTTCTTTACAAATATCATTAATAAATCATTTGAACACGGTAAATTTATAGAACACTTAAAGACCGCCTCAGTTGTATCTCTGTATAAAGGAGGTAACAGAAATTAACAGAACCATTACTAAAAAATTACAGACCAATATCTATACTATCCACAATCTCAAAAGTTATTGAAATTCTAATCCAAAAACGCTTAAATAGCTATTTAAATACCATATCCTTTTACGCAATAATCAATATGGGTTTAGATCGGAATACAACCGAAAAAGTGCTATTGGAGTTTCATAAAACGGTCTGTAGCGGAATAAATAAAGGATGCACACAGCAACCGTTTTTCTTGATATATCTAAGGCATTCGACCGTGTTGATCATGACCTATTGCTACTGAAAATGTCCAAATGCGTCAGAAGAATTACTAATGACTTGTTCAGATCCTATCTGAATAATAGAAAACAATATACTAGCTACGGCACATTCATAGCGCAACAAAAATAATAAAATACAGAGTCCAGCAAGAGTCTGTAGTAGGACCAATCCTATTTTTAATATATGTTAATGATTTATGTAAATACAAACTTTTTGGCAAAATGATATCCTTCGCCGACGAACGACACGACATTAATATACACCGAAACAACCCTTTTAGATCTAAAAAATCGGATTAATAGTGATATGTTAAAACAAGTAAACGGATTAGCAACAATGGACTTAACATTAATACATAAAACGAGATATATGTACTTTACGTTAACAGATAAGCTATACCACGATATAACCATAAAATGGCATGGAAGGAAATGTAGTGACATCCTAAATTGTAACTGTAGCTTATTAAAAAAAAAAAAAAAAATCAGTCAGGTATTTGGGCTCCGTATCGATAGCAATATGAAGTGGAACTCCCACACCAACGATCTGTTGGTTATGCATAATATTCTACTACTACTACTACTACAGAAACTATACCTCAACTATATCTCCTAGAATTTGTCAGTTTAGTTTTCTAAGCATTTTTCATGAATAAATATTTTATAGTAGAAATATTCGTGAATATGTCGAAAAGCTCAGACCCAGAACGCCTAATAACATCTGTGTATCGTTAATTTTCACACATCGAAACCTTTCAACATTTGGGAAAGGGAATACCGCTGTTTATGACACCGATCATAAAAATTGCCTTCAAGCGGATTATAACAGTGGGCGGCGTATCCTCTGTTCTCAAAACTGAAAGAAATAACATCTTAATGAGCGTGTATTTTCTTGATCACAGAACTAATGTAAATAACTATTTGGAAACATTGATCAAGTGTAAACGGATAAGTATTTTAATACCGACTAGTTTCACCAAACTTAAGCTGTTGGCTTCGTCAGGGTACAAGCACTGAGGTTAAAACATATCACAATATAGATCTTAACTGTAAATTCTAAAAATTATAGTTACAAACTAAAATAGCATTGAACGTGAATAATACACGTATCGCGTGTACATGATTTACTAGTTGTTGCTAAAGAACGTTTTATAGTTAGCATTAAAGTTCATTTCTTGTCTGTTCAGAGATCTAATTAGGGTTTTCCATATCTCTGGAAGTATTAAACCTTGGTTCTACAGATAACCTTAACAGGAACCAAGGTTTAATACTTCCTTGTATTAAACAAGGAAGTATTAAACTTATTATAAAGTTTAATAAGTAACTTACGAAAACTATCCGAAATGTATTTTACTCTGTATATATAAAGGAAACATTTATTAACTGTAACAAAATAAATAGCCAAAAATAAGTGTGAGTGATTACCAACAAAAAATGATAATAATACTTGAACTGTATTGTATAATATTGTACATTAAATTGCAAAACTTGAAACTCATATATATATTTTATTTATTTATTTATTTTTTTTTTTTTTGAGGCTCCGTCTGTAATACAGTTCAATTGGCCTTCGTTTAACCTCGAGAAGTTTGACCTCGAAAAGACGTTTTCCTTGTCTTTCTACAAGGAAAGCAACTGTTGAAAGGGCATTTTTAGTTCCTTGCAACTAGCAATAAAAAAATAAAGCTTATCTTTGAAATTATAATAACTTTTTATTTTATTTATTTATTTATATTTTATTTTATTTATTTATGTTTTAATTATTTATATTTTATTTTATTTTATTTATTTACGTTTTATTTGTTCATATTTTATTTTATTATTTTTATTTTATTTATTTATTTTTGCTATTTTAAACATGAAGGTTTGATAAATCAATAGTGTGAAATGTTGCCTAGACGAAAAGTGGAAGAGTTGGAAGTCAAATAGAATTTTTTTTTTTTTTTTTTTTTAATGCATACAAAGTACCTGTTAATTTTGTATTCCAACATTAGAAACAAAATAATACCCAGTTCGCACAACAACGACTTTGGACATCAGGATGTCTCTGACAAAGTACTGCATTTCTTCTTTCAAAATTACAATGGAAATGTCTTAGTTCAGAAAATGAAAATCACGTTCGGGAACGGTTCATAAGACTGCATGGAGAGAATTCTGCCATCTCCCGCTCTCTCTTTAATAAACCTGCTTCTTTCTTTTTTCTCGCACACACACACACACACACACACACACACACACACACACACACACACACACACACACACACATGTACGCATGCGCGCGGGAGAGAGAGAGAGAGATTAAATGTGATCCAGGATCTGAAAGAATCATTATCCTGAATTTGACTAGGCTTGTTCGATTTTAAGGTGCAGATTTTAAAAACTTTGACACCACATCATACATCGTCTTGTCCTATTAGAAACGTTTTTAAGCATTTTTTTTCTAGCTGGTTCCTGGCTAGCATTAAAATACGAGTCTTTCTAATCAAAAGGCAGCGTCGATACCGGCTAAATCTACAAAGGGTCTGCTTTGCCTTAGAATAATGGTGTCACATTCGTGATGTTGCATCAAAACGTCTCCAAGAATTTTTGTTTCTGTTTAGATCAGCTAATTTATTATCCTGCTCTCACAGAATCGCCTTAAACCACCGTCCTTTTTGATATTTCGCTACTTTATGTCTCTTCACTGTTGGAACGGAATCCATCATCTCCTGCTAAGACTACAATAACACAAGTCGCACAGCCCCGACATCTGTTTTCAGTTCATTTACTAAGCGCCACCTAAGTTGCTTCTCGCATTCTGTTTATTTTTTGTTTAAGTTTTTTGAACGTGCCCTTTCCCATGAAGTAATCTGGTAATCTTTTCATCCCAAAATTTCATTCCGTTTTGGGATGAAAAGATTACCAGATGTGTACCACATTGATAAAACTGTACTAACTCCGAGAAATAGATGAAGCTATAGGGATTTAAAAAAAAAAAAAATTGGAGGGGTTAATGAATGAATATGCAGTTAATTTAGAGAACATATTGCAAAAGTGGCTAAAGCAGCTAATCGGAATTACTTGGTTACTGAAGAATATCCTGATGAGCAGAGACAAGTTAGTTATTATACCTCTGTACAGAGCCTTGGTAAAACCCAATCTTCACTACCGTATGCAGATATGTCATCTGGGTTTCTTGGAGATGATGAGGAGGAGGTGGAGAGTATCCCGAAGCGAGTGAACAAGATGGTAGGAATTTCCTACCAACTCGGAAATCTATGGAACGAACCTTTTGAGGACAGATTGAAGATTTGTGGGTTACATAAACTGGTAAAGAGGAGAAAAAGGGGGTGATATGATTGACACGTACAAATTATCGAATAGTTTTTACTTGATTAATACAGAGAAAATTTTCAGAAAAGGTCTGGTGGTGGGAGAACTATGGACCATGCTTGGAAACTGAGCAAGAATGAGTTAGCAGAGGTGTCAGGACTAACTTTTTTTGCTTGAAGAGTGGTAAATCAGTGGAATAAGTTGCTCAGTTTTGTTGTGTGGGCCATGACTGAATGAGTTTAAAACAGAGTATAATAGTTATTGCACAAATATTGGACAGTGTTTGGCATAATGTTTAGGAACTCCCTGGATGAGCCTAAGGACTCCATGGAGTATAAATAATAATAATAAGTGGCAGGTTTATTACATTTAATCCTGTCAAAATTGAATTGGACCTCTTTAATGATGGTTTGCAAGTATTTGCTGGCCTCGACGTAGGTAGTAAACGAATGAAAGATGTTTTTTGAAAGAAGTACTGTATGCCCACAGATACGAGACCCTTCTGCGCATGTCAGAAGAAGGAGAATCCATTCCGATAATAGAGTAATCAAATCGTCCTGCGGGATGAGTTGTTTATTACTACACGTCCGAAAATTAACTTTTCTTTTATGAAAATTGTAGTTTTTAAAGTAGTAACTATTTTGCTTGTATAACAGTTGGAAGATTTTACGTATAAAGCACGTGATTTGGCGTGTTGGTGACTAATTCGTATATCAGCTTAATTTTTTTCCCCCCTTCAACATGAATTGACTCTTCTTGATAAGTTTCCAGACCAGAGTCTCGAATCTGTGGTCGGACAGTAAATGAATGAAAGATGTTTTTGAAAGAAGTAAATGAATGAAAGGAGTTTCTGATACAACTAATTTCAATATGCTGTTTTGTTTTTTTTTTTTTTACCTCTGACACATTTTTGGAAAATTATGGCTTGGATATAGGGTAGTAATTTTAAACAGAGTGAATAATGTAAACCTCCATTCAAACATCGACAATTTCTGTAAAAGATCACAACAAATATCTAGATTTGAAGAGAAAAAGTTGTCAGACAAAGAAAAAGAGGGTTGCAAATCACGATCTTCCACTTTTTATTGTCAAACTATGAGATTATGAATAGCTGAGGAGAGAATGTTATGCAAGAGATCAAACGGATGAGACTATGACAATTACCAATTGCCATAATAACGTGGATGACAATGAGATTATCTGTCATGAAGGTTCTTAAATGCGTTACCGTCCGGTTCGTTCTGTATGAGAACGAACCGGACGGTAACACAGTGTATGATTGTGATCAGGCTGGTTTATTGCTGTCTCCTTAAAGATGAGAAAGGTACTAGATCTCTACAATATGTTTTGCATGAGGATTATCACTCATACCATATGTTGAATGATTGAGGGAACAGAAACTGGAACCCTACTTTTGGAACCAAACATGGCAACTGACTCTTCTTACTCCACAATAAGCAGGATGGTGGAATTTCGCTGTGTGACGAAGGTCATCTACCACCTAGTATATCTAGCTGTCATTTGCTCCAACTAGGAAAATATATTTTCACAGCAGGAATGTTCACTTCCTCCAGAGTCTGTTTCATGGAAACAGGCCACACCTTGATAAGGCAAGGGTTGACTTGACCAGGATAGGATGTATATCTCATCACTGAGCAATAGAAGCCCAGAGTGTTCTGTTTTCTTCAGTTGCTTGCGACAAAATGTATTTTAAGGTTTAAGCTGTTAAGTCTTGACTGCATTAAGTTTATTTATTTATTTTAATTTATATTATTTTATTATTCATCTAGTCAGATGTGAAAAATATCATTATTGCATATTGCCATATTTTTCACTAATTAAGATTTTCAAAGATGAATATATATATATATGTAAATAAGATTTTTTTACCTTGGGAATAATGTACATTAGGGTTACTAAGTAATTTTATAAACTTGGTTATTTTACTCCTAATCCCAAGTAAGCAAACAGTTAAGTTTGCGCCTAAAACGTAGTTCAAGTCTAAAGGTGGTACAAGAGTTGCCCTGGTGTTCTATCACCTTTAGACTTGAACTACGTTTCAGGCGCAAACTTAACTGTTTGCTTACTTGGGATTAGGAGTAAAATAACCACGTTTATAAAATTACTTGGTAACCCTAATATACGAGGGCTGTTCAATAAGTAATAAGACTAATTTTACTGTCGCAAAACCACTGATCACAATATTAATTTCTGTGGAATAAAGAAATGTTACTGTCTGTATTAACAAAAGAGGTTGACAGATGGCGTATAAGGGCTGATGTGTCAGAGTGTCACGTGACTAAACGCAAGCTTGTTTCGGCGCGCCTTCGAGGCGCGACCAGTCTTCGAAATGGAAGCGTCCTTGGAACAGCGTTATGCGATTAAATTTTGTGTGCGTTTGCAAAAATCGGCATCGGACACTTTTAACATGATACGCGAAGCTTTCCACGATGAAGCAATGTCGAGGGCAAGTGTTTTTCGCTGGCATAAAACTTTTAAGGAAGGAAAGCAAAATGCAGAAGACTTGAACGTGAGGGAAGACCTTCAACGTCCATCACAGAGACAATGATCAACACAGCAGCGATTATCATCAAGGAGGAACGCAGAATTACAGTACGCCAGCTGCATGTTGTCCTGAATATTTCTGTGGGAAGTGTTCACTCAATCATGGCTGAACATTTGGGACTAAAACGTGTTTGCGCCCGATGGATTCCCAAACTCTTGACACCGGAGCAAATGCAGCATCGAGTGGATGTGTGCACAGAATGGAAAGAAAGACTGGAACGAGAAGGTGACAACTTCTTAAAACGCATCATTACAGCAGATGAAGCTTGGTTGTATCACTATGACCCTAGAATGAAACAACAAAGCAGTGAATGGAAGCATCCGTCTTCGCCTACCCCCAAGAAAGCAAAAACTGTAAAATCAGCTGGTAAAGTTATGACCATAATCGGCATGAAACTCTCTGATTCCAATCTTTGAGTTTCTTATTCGGTTTTAAAACAATGTGGATTTTATATCCCCTTAATTTAAAATATGACCATAATGTTTTTTGACTAAGAAGGCATTGTTTACCAACACGCTGTAGAACCCGAGAATACTGTAAAGGGTTTATACTATGCGGACGTTTTACGGACAATGGTACATCACGTCAAAAGGAAGCGTCCATTGCTGAAGAATGGCTTCTTATTGTACCACGATAATGCAAGTCCACATATTGCTGTTTGTATAGTGGACGTTTTGCAGAAGAACAACATACATATCCTACAACACCCTCCATACAGTCCTGATATCGCACCGTGCGATTTCTGGCTGTTTCCTCAGCTCAAGAAACCACTAAGAGGCCGCCATTTCGAAAGCAACAAAGCATGTAAAAGCTGCTGAGGCGGTTTTGAAAGAACTCTCAAAAAAACGGACTTTCACATGTGTTTAAGAAGTGGACGCAACGTTGGGACAAATGCATCGCGTCTCACGGTAGTTACTTCGAAAAAGACCATGTAAATGATGACGATTAAAGGCAATCTGTATTCTGTATAAATTTAGTCTTATAACTTATTGAACAGCCTACGTATGTATGTGTGTGTGTATATATATATGTGTGTGTGTGTGTGTGTGTGTGTGTGTGTGTGTGTGTGTGTGTGTTAAAAATTATTAACTGATTAAACACCGAGAAAAGATACAAGAGATTTAATAAAGGTTCACTACTAGTTTCATCGAAATGCCGACTTCGTCAGGTGAATACAGTACCATGGAGAAAACAACATCTTGAAAATATATTGTACTTTAGACAAGACAGAGTTCAGAACAAGTAGTAGTAGTAGTTGTGTTTGAAATTGAGTCCGAGCATTAGTTCTAGCGTGAAGCACTGTGCTTGTGAATGATATTATGAGTTCGCAAAAACTGGATTGATTACAGCGCTATGTGAATCGGGCAGTCTGTAACTGAGATTGATGTTTAGATAGGCAGGGTCGAGAGCAATTTCTTTGGATATATATATATATATATATATGGAGTTAGATGTGATGAGAAGGACGACCCATGACCTTTATTTTAGTCAAGTACTCATTTTCGAATAAAATAAAGTGTTGCCTAAACAATGCTTGAAAAGAATTGTTTCAATGTTCCTTCTCTGACTGGTTGGCGAATAGGCTTGTTGTCTACACTTGCTAATGTGTCTGTAAATTCTAAGAATGATCGCACTCTATAACGAAGTCTTTTCAGTTTTGATGTAAGCATTTTAGTACTATTATTATTATTATGTGACACCAGTGGCATATTTAGGTATAGCCCGGACCTAGAGCGGCAAATTTTGAGGGGGCGGCGGAAATTTCCGGGCTCTCATTTTCGTAATATTTATATTACGAATTTACGATATAAATAGGTTATGCATGTAAATCAACATGTTCATTCAATATGGGGGGAGGAACTTCCTGTGGGCCTAGGGGAAGGAAATGCCTAAATACGCCACTGTGTGACACCTCCAAGGAGTTATTGTGGAAGGGGATGCTGCTTCACAACTCACTCTCTCCCATGTTCTCCAACTACACAACAACAACAACAACTCCACTACCATTAGCACAAAGCCACTACCACCACCAATAGTAATTCTTCTTGAAACTGCGCATGTTACTTGGCCGATTTGCCTGTATTAGGGATGAAAAACATAAGTTTCTGGGAGCAAACTCCTGCTATCTCGTATGAGATCAGTGACTTAAAGAAGTTGTGAAGAAAGAATCCTTTCCTCACAATGAGAATCGAACTCGGATCTTTTCCAATCAAAGGACACAACGGCCGTTGTTCTTTCAAATGCGCTGTGGAGGAGCTTTACCTGCACTTTCTTTTACCTACGTGCAGTATTAAATATTTTGAAGGTTAATTTACGTTGTAGTTTTAACGGAGTATAACACGGCTGCTTGGAATTATATCTTTGAATCCATGGTGGTGTCATGTGATAATATTCAAGCTTTTTGACTTAATTACTATATTAAATGTTTAAATACATATATTATTTCTCCAGAATTTCGCTGTTAATTGTATGTATAGCAGACTTCTGAAATTTCAGAAATGCAGCGATAGTAATGTAAAGACAACTGTGGAAAACATGTCATCAGAATAGCCAGTTCTAATATTATAGACATATTTTGG